>NW_016181200.1:0-6394 GCF_001687245.7 Rhagoletis zephyria | reverse complement strand
ACCCTCAATCGACTGCCGGCCAAAAGAACTTTGCAACTTTGCATCTCGGACGTATCGCCCAGAGCTCGCTGAACCGACCATAAGTAAGTTCATCTATTCAGAAGCGGTCTACAGTTTACCACAGAAAGCAATGGCGAACCTCCGAGTGTATTTCTGCCATGAAGAACAGCTTCTCATAAAAATAAAATCGCCTTTCGGAGTTTGTGACAACATCAAGGCGCATGCCACATATCGGAGGAGAAGCTCGGCCAAACACTAACATATGTGTAAGCGCCTATCAAGCATTATTATAGCGTAATACAGAGTACAGAATTTTCACCTTGTCGTTGGTGCGCAGACTTAGTTGAGTCTTCAATCAGTCTTTAACTGGCCTGGGGTAACGCATCCGCTCACGTAGTTTCTGCGCTACTCTCTTTCTAGATTAGGGCAAACGACAACCAACCAAGAACTGCCACCTCCTAATCCAGGGTGTCGTGCGACACCGCGCTCATTGGCCGATTTGCAGCGGGGAGGGTATAATCCGGCTGTATTCGAACCACGGCTTTTCGACACCGGCCGCGACAGTAGTCTCTGAGAGAATATTCAAGGTAGAGCTTTACAGTAAAGCAATTTTGAGTACCTCCTCTAAGGAAGGAAAACCCCTCACGGGCCCTACCAGAGCATTTTNCCCTGTCGGATCACAACATCATCCAATTAATATGGGTACCAGGTGAGGGTTGAGCGTTCAGCTAGAGCGGCGGCCGCCTCGTCTCCTATAGGGCCTGGACCCTTCCTTGTGATCAGACATAGCATAATCAAGGAAGAACTGTAAATAGCTGAGGCTACTCCAGGACGTTGTTGACGACGACGATCCCCAAAAAAGGGTAACTTATGCGTGAACAATATGTCACTCAGGGGTCTTCAATAAGAAGGAAGAGAGGTTGGTTGGTTTAGAATTGCTGTTGAACAGACAGAAGCAATTTTTCCACGCAGTCACTAGAAGGTCTTTCATTGCCAGCCAAATAATTCTTCCAGTATTGAAAGCGCAACATTTACAATGGAAACTCGTTTGAAGGTCGAAGGCCATTTATTAGGAGGGAGTAGTTTAGCTACCTAATATTTTAGAAGATATTCTTGCCGTCATCTTTCTACTCTCAAAGGCATCCCATAGCGCACAAACTTTTAAGGCACTCTCCTCAGCGACTGTCGTTATTTCCAAACCGGACGTGGATATTGCTTTGACAGATCTTGATTTGCATCATAGGTTGTAAAAGATCCGAGCAGTCTCGAATACCATATTCGAAAGGTATACGATTTTTCGATATTTTTTCGTTTACAACTTTACCGTTCTACGTTCAACCATTTTATACGAGCTAACAAATGCTGCTTGCGAAAAGTTTAGTAACAAACTATTTAGTCCGTGTGCAACGATATCACAGTCTACTTCATTTAGAATTACAGCTGTACATACACATCGACTACTAATTCAATACATACATACATACCCAACTCTCTAATTCACTTCTGCGTATGTTTTCCACTACCGCACACGACACATTTTCCAAGAGTTTGCAAACGAAAATGGATGTCAAGTACATACATACATACATACATGAATAAAGAGAAAAAATCGAAACTTCCGTTTTATTGACATGCATATGGTGGGTGGGTAGCTGGCTATGTGTGTGTGTGCTAAAATAGATGTATATTATCTACAAACATTTGGTACATAGTATAATTGTCAGTATGTAGGTAGGTTGGGTGGGGGGCGGAGTGAGAAAGCAATTTAATGGCACTGCGCCAGTGCGCAAAAAACTTTGCACTTACGCACTCTACGCAGTTTCGATTGTGCGTATATTTGTTCAAATGCATGCATGTAGTTATGTGTGTGTGTGTACATTAACATGTACGCAATTGCACTTTAACACAAGTGCTTTGGAGTTTTCCACATCCGCGCACTTAAAAAGTAAGGAAAGTGCAAAAAATCGATTATAATATGGTGAAATTTGAGCTTACGCATTGCATAAATTGATACGTAAATACATACATACATATATATGCACGTACATTTCTGCATACATATAAGAGTGAAAGTTTTAATGTGATGATTTTTGCTCGTTGGCATGAATTTCAAAAAGTTGCAAAGAAATCTGTGCATACCTTCAAGCACTTTTATTGATACATATGTAAGTTCTTTATGTAGTATGTGTATATGTTAATTAGGGTGGTCCAACATATTTTTTCCAGCCACCCCATAGAATTGAAAATGCTAGCGCTTCGCTTTGCTCGCCGCTCCAATATGTTTTCGCTTTAAGGCTCAGCAACGAATAGTTCAATAGCAAGTCCAAAGCGGTACCTGGTAGAATTTTTTTTTTCAGCCCAACAACTTAAAAATTTTCTACCTCGTCCGGTCCGGCACAACATTATGCAACTAAAAGATACATAATTTTTAGCGTAGTATTTTAATAAATACTAGGAGTGCCAGCTACTGTCAAAATTCGACCGTTTTTCTAGCCTTTTAGAGCCTTGGAGAGGTTTTCTAAGTTAACACGTAGTTAAACTTATAAGGTACAAAGTAACTTACCGGAAAATCTTCTGCTTTGGAACTAAAACGTGACTACAATTTTGTATATCTTTGAAGGTCTTTCGAGGACTGCGACAGGTCTTGGAATTGATCCGATACATTTCAGTTTATCGATACATATCGATAATTTGATGAATTTAAAAAACACCAAAATCCGATAATTCAATAAAACTCGATAGCTCGACTAATTTCGATAACTGTAAAATTCGAGGACTCGACAAATTTCGATAACTCAAAAATGTATATATCTTTGGATACCTTTATAAATTTCTAATTTTGACAGCTCCATATTTTTCGAAAGCTATCGAAAAATTTCGATAACTCGTTACCCATTGTTAACACCATAAAATTCGATAAGCAGTGATAACTCGATAAATTTACATAACCTTGAAATTTCGATAAAATGATTTCCATAAACTTCGATTCGATAAATCGACAAATTTCATTAGATAAATATTTATCGATAACTCTATAGGTTGAAAGATTTCGATGTGTTACGATAACTCGATAAATAATGATAATTCAATAAATATCGATAACCTGATAAATTTATTTAACTTGACAAATATCGATAATCCCATAAGTTTACATAGCTCGATAACTATACGTAAATTTCGACAACTAAGTTTCGGTGTCTATAGATTTCAACAACTCAATAAACATTGATCAATTTGAATAATTCGATACGTTGCTATAACTCAATAAGCATGGATAACTCGATAAATTTCGATAGCTATAAACTTCGATGATTCGATAAATTTCGGTAATTTTTATGACTGTATTTATTTCGATTTCTATCGAAAAATTTAAATTAATTTTCTTGACCTTTCAGCTACCCTAATTCTTATATATTTCTCATTGTCTCATTTTTCTACACTTTTGCCTTATGTTTTTATTTTCATCGATATCATGTATTGCTTCATCTCCATATTTATCTTTATTTCTAAAAGTTTAATTTCAAATAAGAAGTAAAAGAAAATGCGAAATGAGCTGAAATTGAACAGGTTGCAACAACAACTATACATAAATACAGAAATTTTTAAACGACGATTTTGGCCTTAATTTTCAACCAATTTTGAAACAAAAAAAAAAACTCCTCATCTACAGAAAACTACCTTTCCAATGGTAGAAAAAACTACCGATTCCGCGAGCTGCGACTTTGCGCTTATATCCATGAGTAGGAACTTCATAGTTAGCACAGTCTTTTCAGTAGAAATATCCGTTATTGTGTTCTTTATAAAACTACCATAAATCGAAAGTGAAAGCCAATTTTGTTTTAATTTTGGCCAGCTTTTTTTTTGCTAATTGGGACCTGTGTGCACCGTGATCTGTGATCGCGACGCCACGCCTAAATATTGAGCGATTTAAAAATAAAAAAATACGTAGCCCTTTACTTTCGATATTCTTCAATAATGTGGGTGGTTGACTTTCCAGTGTATTTTTGCACCACCCTAATATGAATAGATATTTATGTACTTCCACAGACAAATGTATCCATGTGCATATGTATACAATTCAGAATAAATACATTCACGTATGCACATTGGCATAAGCGTACATACATACGTATTCGTTAATACATAGTAGTCATGCGCTTACTTTAATTTGAGTAGTGTTAAAAGTTCAACTGTAAAACGCCTTGAAGTATGCAAACAGACCGTTAAAATATTAAAAGTACACTTTTGTAATTGGATACGCGCGCAAACAAGCCGCTTGCAACTTGCAACTCAACTTTAAATGCTTGCTGTATTAATCAAAAATAGAAAAAGAACTAAAGTTGAGAAAGGCTTTTTTGTGGATATGGAAGAAACTTACAAATACACGAATGCGCAAGTTCTCCACTTTAATGAGTATGCATTTGCAGGGCTAAGCTTTGTTGGTATAGCATTTTACGCTGATCGTTGTTTCTTTGCAGCACTCAGGCCAACACAAATTGAAAGCGCAAAGGCTCTTTTATTTATCCTCTTTGAACATATTAATTTAGATTATGAAATTATATGTATATATGTATGTAAGTTTGCAAAAGTATTTTAGTTTCTTGCTCGCAGCATGCGCCTTTGTACTAAGTAGCCATTATCAAAATTTTTGTTGTAACATTAAGCAAATTGTTTGCAAATATTTGATAGAACATTAGTCAGAGTTTTTAACAAGCGTCCTTTTCAGAATTAATATTTGCAAATAAAAGTGCTATTGCATTAAAATTTTAACAGTCTACGTTAATGCTAAACTTTTTTTTCTTAAAATAATTCTAAATGTAACCACAAAGATTTTGCCGTAAACCAAATTCAGGCATGGCGCCAGCTTCTTTTCGTAGTAACAAAAGTTGCTTTAAGATCGATAAAAATGCAGATCAGTGTCTATGTAGGCATGTCGAATAGTATGCACGTCAAAAATGCTACTTTACCATGATCCTTGCCGCGGCATAGTCGATCAGTTTCCCTCCGTTGTCGGATATTTTGTCATGAAAGTGGAATTTTCAGATTTTTAAGCCAAATAAGACTTCTTTTCCGATTTCAAAAACATAGAAGGGGCAACGCTTGTACGCTTGCCCAAATCACTCAAGGAAAAGCGCTCTGGTCTCATAGGCCATCTCTTCCGTTTGTACGTGCGTACCTCTCTTTTATGAGACTTAGTCAGAAAGTAAGTCACTTCGAAGTCCCTTGAAAAAGTTCCCCCTTCCTTTGTAGCAGGGCTAAGCAGCAAACACTACTTCTACTTTAGTACTGCAGTGCTACAGTAGTAGGAAGTAATGGTTTGGTATATGACTAAAGTGTGGGGTGGACTCAGAGGCCACCGAAAGTCATATCGAGTCATTAGCCTAACTCTCTTTTTTATTTTAAAGTCAAAATCGATTGTGGATACGGGAAGCCTATTACTTCAAAGGATAAAGAAATCCAATTTGAGCAGAGTACTGTGAATATGGCACATAGAAGACTTAGACAAGACGCAGTCTTCCGTTATCGTCACCTGCCCCTAGAATAAGGGATAAAACGGCAGCCCACTAAATAAAAATTTTCGTTAAAGCTAGAGTCTACTTCGGACAGGTTCTTAGCCAAATGTGAAATGTTGTTCTCTTCAAATCAAACGCTTCGATTTTCAGGACTAGGTGGTAACCATTTTAATCATGTCCAGAGTTGACTCGTAGAAATTTTATCGAATCGGCTACAAAGCGCGCTGAATATTACATAAATATGTATGTACATGTAAGCCCATGAAAACCTAAATTTTAATCCATTTATCTAGCAAGACTATTTTGATGCAAAAATTTAAGATACATTTAAGAATGCAATATTTTCGCAGATTACTTCGCGACGCGTCGCTGTTAAGCTTATTTGGGTTTTGGCTAACAGCGAAATCGCTGGAAACTGCGCGGCCGAAGAGCTAGCAAGAAAGGGGAACCCTTAAAAAATAGAAGGTCTGGGGGCTTCGCTGACCTCGTGTGATCCGTTTCTTGACAGAAGGGCGTGTTTAGTTAGCTCAGCGACCGCTGGACGAAAACCTTGGAATTCAAGGTGGCTAAATCCTTCTGGTCACGTATAGACCGAAGGCAGTCCGGGAACTGTTGAGACTAAGCAAGTTACACCTCTCGCTATTGGTGGGAGCTTAACTGTTCATTGCGTGATAGGTGCGGATGGCATTTACTTCCATACAAAATAAATTGACGAGTAACTTTATATGAAAGCAGCGTGAGCAAAAAAAATGATTACAAATTATTGCGATTTGCTAGCGTCTTGAAATTCGCATTTTGACCTACTAAAATCCAATGGGCTGTACAACTACATACTGTCGAAGACATGGATGATGATGAATAATTAGCTAACCTTTATCTTA
>NW_016181199.1:0-6395 GCF_001687245.7 Rhagoletis zephyria | reverse complement strand
AGGTTTTCCCATTATCGGAGAGGATCTGGTGAGGTATGCCACGACGGCCTGTGAAGCGTGCAAAGGCTGCGTTAAAGGCGTTCGTGCTGCTGAGGTCGGAACACAATTCTAAATGAACAGCCATTGTCGAGAAACATACAAACACACAGACATACGCCTTCACATATGAAGCTCGTCGAAGTGGGGACGATTTTACTAAGAACGGGCCGGCGAAATCGACTCCTGTTGTGTGGAAGGGCAAGGAGTATGTTGATCTCTCGGGTGGCAAGGCTGCCATTACCTGCGACCTCATCTGCTGTTTATAGATGGCGCAAGTTTGGCAATGAAATATACACTTTTTTACTTTCTGCTTTAAACGCGGGATGTAGTACTCTTGCTGTACCATCCGGACCACCAGCTGTTTCTCCGCATGTAGTAGGGTCGAATGGAGAAAGTCTAAAAGAAGAAAGCAAAAACGAGAGTTTTCGGGTATAATAATTGGGTGCCGTTCATTGTAGCTGAGGGCGGCACAGGAAAGTCGACCATTTACTCTCATTATGCCTGCTTTGTCCAACATTGGGTTTAATGTCAAAAGGGGGCTTTTTCTGCTGATTGGCTTCCAATCTTCCAGCAGTCTATTGTGTCCCCATAATGATTTCGTTGGGTTTGGATGATGAGTTTGGCTTTTGCTTCATTCACTTCCTCTTGGGTTAGGGTAACTGTGTCTGGGACGGATTGTTTTCGTGCCTTCCGAATAAAACGAAACATATAGGCGACGGTTCTGAGCGCGCGAGAAAACGACGAGAACCGGTCGAGTATATCCATATCCTTGTCTTCCATGGTGTGAAATTCCTCTACGCGTCGCTGTTGCGGGGGGGCTGGAAGGTGGGACACAGCTTTAGGCCACGATGTTGACGACCGTATGAGCCAGTTGGGTCCTTCCCACCATAGTGGACATTCCACCAAGTCCTGTGGTTTGCTGCCTCGTGTGCCCAAATCCGCTGGATTGTCATTGCTGGAAACGTGTCGCCAAATCGCATTGCTCACGTTTTGGAGAATTTGTGACGTTTGATTGGCTACGTAAGTTTTCCAAGTATGTGGAGGTTTTTCTAGCCACGCTTGTACTATGGAGGAATCGCACCAAAGTACGAGTTCGTGGGTGGGTAAATTGAGCTCATCTTGAAGTTGCTTTACTAACTTGGAGAGTAGTATTGCTCCGCAGAGTTCTAACTGTGGAAGACTTACGGTTTGTAAGGGTGCTACCTTGCTTTTAGCGGCTAACAAATGCGATGAAAACGTGTTTTCGCTGTTTTGTACTCTTAAATAATCGCAAGCACAACCGGAGGCGTCTGAAAATCCATGCAGTTGGATGGGATTGTCGAGGGTATACTGTACCCAACGGGGAATTTTAAGGTTCTCAATTTTGTAACAGCATTTTTGTAAGTATCATTATTGGCGTTGGCATCCTGCGGGGTCGAATAATTTCGCTACTGCTGATAAAATCTGTCTTTTTGTGCATAAGCGTGCTGCTAAAAGTTGGTCGTATGCATATGTAAAGGTGTCTGTTAGCGCATTCCATTGGATTCCGAGCATTTTTATGGAGCTCGCATCTTGGAATTTGAGAAAATCGACATCAAGTAAATTTGTGTCGTGAATCGGCTCTAGAATTTCCGGGTGGTTTGCCGACATTTTTCTCAAAGGGAATCCTGCTGATTCCAGGGCATCGGTAACTTGGGTCATCGCGTTTAGAGTGGACTGTATATCGCGACCACCTTATAGAATATCATCAACATACGTTTCATGTAAAAGTATGTTTTTTGCGAGCGGCTATTCGCTTTGGCAGTTGGTTAGGGTTCTTATTGCCAAATATGGTGCACAATTAACACCAAATGTGACTGTCTTCAGTCGAAAATCTACTATAGGCATATTAGGGTCTTTGCGAAAGACGATGCGCTGGAAATCTTGGTCTTCTTTGTGAACTAGTATTTGGCGATACATTTTTTCTATGTCGCCGTTGAATACGAACCTATATAGTCGCCATTTGAGAATAACGATCATTAGGGCGTTTTGTAGTATGGGGCCTGTGTGGAGAATGTCGTTCAATGAATTGCCAGAGTGAGNTTGCTCCGCAGAGTTCTAACTGTGGAAGACTTACGGTTTGTAAGGGTGCTACCTTGCTTTTAGCGGCTAACAAATGCGATGAAAACGTGTTTTCGCTGTTTTGTACTCTTAAATAATCGCAAGCACAACCGGAGGCGTCTGAAAATCCATGCAGTTGGATGGGATTGTCGAGGGTATACTGTACCCAACGGGGAATTTTAAGGTTCTCAATTTTGTAACAGCATTTTTGTAAGTATCATTATTGGCGTTGGCATCCTGCGGGGTCGAATAATTTCGCTACTGCTGATAAAATCTGTCTTTTTGTGCATAAGCGTGCTGCTAAAAGTTGGTCGTATGCATATGTAAAGGTGTCTGTTAGCGCATTCCATTGGATTCCGAGCATTTTTATGGAGCTCGCATCTTGGAATTTGAGAAAATCGACATCAAGTAAATTTGTGTCGTGAATCGGCTCTAGAATTTCCGGGTGGTTTGCCGACATTTTTCTCAAAGGGAATCCTGCTGATTCCAGGGCATCGGTAACTTGGGTCATCGCGTTTAGAGTGGACTGTATATCGCGACCACCTTATAGAATATCATCAACATACGTTTCATGTAAAAGTATGTTTTTTGCGAGCGGCTATTCGCTTTGGCAGTTGGTTAGGGTTCTTATTGCCAAATATGGTGCACAATTAACACCAAATGTGACTGTCTTCAGTCGAAAATCTACTATAGGCATATTAGGGTCTTTGCGAAAGACGATGCGCTGGAAATCTTGGTCTTCTTTGTGAACTAGTATTTGGCGATACATTTTTTCTATGTCGCCGTTGAATACGAACCTATATAGTCGCCATTTGAGAATAACGAGCATTAGGGCGTTTTGTAGTATGGGGCCTGTGTGGAGAATGTCGTTCAATGAATTGCCAGAGTGAGATAATTTGGAGGCGTTGAATACAACTCGCACCTTTGTGGTTTTGCTGTCTGGTTTTATAACAGCATGATGGGGTAAATAAAAGGAAAAATGTTTCCCGCTTTTTACTATTTCTTGAGGGGAGGCGTGTTCCATGTGATCCATGGTCAAGTATTCATTTAAGACTTCAAAATATTTCTCTTGTAGTTCATGTTTCCTTTCTAAGGTCCGCTCGATGCTGATGTACTGCTGCTGTGCTGCTGGTCGGGAGTGACCGAGTGCCAGGTTTTCCGGGAATTCCGCTTTGAATGGCAATTTTACTACATAGCGTCCATCTTCTTGGCGGATTGTGGTTGTCCTGTATAGCATTTCGCAGTATTCGTCATCTTCTGATCGTGGCTGGGTGGGGCGAACTTCTTCCTGTTCCCAAAATTTCTTTAAAAGTCGATTGAGGGGGTCATNGCAGCATTCGTCATCTTCTGATCGTGGCTGGGTGGGGCGAACTTCTTCATGTTCCCAAAATTTCTTTAATTTGAGGGGGTCATCGGAGCATTCCGTGACGTGGGTACTGAACGTTGCGACCTTTTCAGCTACTGGACCGCTCAATATCCATCCGAAGATCCTGTTTTGGGCGAGCAATGTTCCACTTACATTATGTTGCAGTCCTTCGGTAAGGATATTGCTGCCTATTACCACATCGAGATGGTGTCAAACAATGAGGGTCAGCCAATGTTAAATCCGCCAATTCTCCGAGATCGATACTTGATACTTTGGCTGTGGGCAAGAAGTGAGTGAGTTTTGGCAGTATTATTGCTTGTGCGTCTACTTTTAGGGCTAAATCTGATGAACAAAATGTTATTTCGCAGATCTCATTTGAGTTTCTTACCACCATTCCNTGTCTACTTTTAGGGCTAAATCTGATGAATAAAATGTTATTTCGCAGATCTCATTTGAGTTTCCTACCACCATTCCACCCATTCCGGATATTTGGTGTAGAGATTTTCTTGTGGGTAGGCCAAGGAGCTTTTGTATACGGGATGATACAAAAGTTTTTTGGGAGCCTTGGTCTATTAGGGCGCAAATTTTATGGAATTCGCCAGCAAAGTAGATGGGGACTATTGCTGTTGGTAGTAGGGTGGTTCCTTTGTCACTCGAAAAGTGAGTGGAAACCTTGTTTGTGTCCTGTGCGGGACTTGCGGCTGACGACGCCCTTGCGGCGGCTTTCGATGATGAGGGCCGCTCGCTGTCCGTTCTGCTAAGGGTGTCGGCTTGTGGCCTGGGCTGCGTATGAAGTAAAAACTGATGCCTCTTTTGGCAATAGACACACGTGAAACTGCTCTGACACTCATTCTTGAGATGTGAAAAGGAAAGGCAATTTTCGCAAAAATTGTTTTATCTCTCGAATTTTAGGCGGTCTGATACTGAAAGATTTTTAACCTGACGCAAGATTTCATCGTGTGCTTTTGATTACATAATCTACAAGAGACGGTTTTGTTGAACTCCGCATGATATGCATGAGCTCTATTTTTATTGAGGGGGGTCGAGTTGTGATTCACCGTTCTTGGTGTAAAACTCGAAAATTGGGGTTTTGCCTTGTCTGGTCTATAGGTACTTAACCTTTCTACTACCTCGTATCTGTTGGTCAAAAATTTGTTCATATCTGCCCAAAGCGGTAGTTCCTTCCGGGAGCTGAGGGACTGTTCCCATAGCGAAAGGCTGTCACTTGGCAGTTTGGATGAACACAGGTATACCAGGATTGGGTCCCAGTCCGTTGTTGGGATTCCTTGTGTTGCTAGGATTGACATGCAATTGTTGATTGTGGTCTGCATATTCTGTAGTTGTTCTCCGTTTTCTGTGTATATTGCAGGCAGGTTTAATAGGGTTTTCAGNTAGGCGTAGGTGGTAAAGTTTTTGAGCAGGTGTTAGTTTTGGGTGGTTTTTATAGACTGCCGTAAATATGTCTCTAAATGCTGGCCAGTCTTCGTACCCACCATGGAAGACTTCAGTGTCGCACGGTGGTACCTTAAGATAAAAACCATCGGAGTGGGACTCATTTATAGGGTGGTTGGAAGTTGCTTGTTGGCTGGTGCTAGCAGTACTAAAAACCTGTAAAGCTTCTAAAATTTCGGATTTACTTGTTTGATAGCTTTCCATGCATTTAGCGAATTTCTGTTCGACAGAGCCGCTTAGTTCTGTATAGCTATCAGAGAAGCTGATTTCTCTATGGGACTCTAGCACCTTTGCCCATGTTTTCTCAGGGTCCTCTAATTTTACCTTTAGTAAAAATTCAGACAAGTCGGTTGCTTAAGAAGGGGGCCATTTTGAACAGAAAAACCTCTAATTGGCTACTGGCATAAATAAATTCTTATAAACAGTGGTCAGCGGATGTAAGGGGGCTCGTATTCTCTGCAGTCTTTGGCATTTTCGCTAATTTTTTCTTCTATGGTTAAAAATTAGTTAAAATAAAATTTAAATTCTTGATATAAAAAATTTGATTATACTTTGATATGTGTATTTATGATTGTTCGCTGGGTTGTGTTTTATTTCGGGTCCCGCTGTTTTGTTTGCTGGGATAATATGCCCTTGTCTCAGCGCGTCTGAGTACAAGCAGTAATATGTATATAGGCGTGTGGTTTGTTGTTGGCTCTGGGTTGAACTAAATGAAAACCAAAAATATTTGCCGATAATAACTGTTGTGTACCAATGCCCTTTCAAATGCTGTGCTAATATGTATGCACTTGTCGATATATAACAAAGTGCATGTATGTAAATATGGCGATACGGCGTGATGTTGCTTATGTTGTTCTTACCTACATATGTGCATACACTTAATTTGTTAGAGGGTGGGTTTGCTAGCTTAAGCCACTGGACTAGTGCGTTGGATTGCGAGCAATATTGTTATTGGTACGTATGATTATTGCCAATATATATATATATATATATATATATATATANACTAAATGAAAACCAAAAATATTTGCCGATAATAACTGTTGTGTACCAATGCCATTTCAAATGCTGTGCTAATATGTATGCACTTGTCGATATATAACAAAGTGCATGTATGTAAATATGGCGATACGGCGTGATGTTGCTTATGTTGTTCTTACCTACATATGTGCATACACTTAATTTGTTAGAGGGTGGGTTTGCTAGCTTAAGCCACTGGACTAGTGCGTTGGATTGCGAGCAATATTGTTATTGGTACGTATGATTATTGCCAATATATATATATATATATATATATATATATGTATGTACGTTTATAAATGGGCAGTGGTAAATCTGATGCTGCCGATTTCGACGTTAAGTATCTACTTATAAGAGCAAAGAATTTAGGCGTGGGTACCTATGTATGTACATATGTATGTTATATACATATACATATACATACAGGGTGTCCCAGAAG
>NW_016181198.1:0-6395 GCF_001687245.7 Rhagoletis zephyria | reverse complement strand
AAAAACATAATTGTATAAAAGTAAATACTTTAGCCAAGGCGATGCCCGACTTGTATACACAGCGCATATGTATAATTAATGTTGGATGTTCTAAAAGTTTTTCTGTCTAGAATTTCTGATTTCTTTTAATTTCGTATAAGTATTTCCGTAAATAAATAAAATGTTAACTTTAGTTTTGTCACTATTGTCGTTTTGTGACTGTTGTAGTGTTGTCACTGGTGTATTTTTGTGATTGTTGTAATTTTGTGATTGCTTTAGCTCTACGATTGCCATAGTTTTGCAATAGTTGTAGTTTGGCTAAAAATGTAGTTTTGCTATAGTTGAAGTTTTTCTTAGTTGTAGTTTTGCTATAGTTGTAGTTTTGCTATTGTTGTAGTTTTGCTATTGTTATAGTTTTGCTATTGTTGTAGTTTTGTTATTGTAGTTTTGCTGTTGTTGTAGTTTTTCTATTGTTGTAGTTTTTCTATTGTTGTAGTTTTTCTATTGTTGTAGTTTTCGTATTGAAGTTTTTTTATTGTTGTAGTTTTGCTATTGTAGTTTTGCAATTGTTGTAGTTTTGTTATTGTTGTAGTTTTGCTATTGTTGTAGTTTTGCTATTGTAGTTTTGCTATTGTTTTAGTTGTGCCACTGTCGTCGCTGTTGTAGTTAAGTCTCTAGTTTTTTCTCGCTGCTGATGACTTAAGCAGCCGTAAAGAAACTGCGCCCATGTGCAGTTGATTTTAAAAAGCGTCCTTGAGCCAACTACATAAAAACTACTATACTCCGGTCAAAATATACTTACATATGAACATATATTGCTCTACTGCGTTGGGTTTAAGTAAATAGTAAAATTCATTGCTTTGCTCATCTCATTATTAAAACAAAGAAACTTCCTCTTTCCACATAAATGTGCATAAATATATGTACATACTACATATATTACTAAGTCATAAATTTGCTACTTAGTATTTTACACACGTGCCATAAGTTAACACATACAAATGCGCTACCCTCGCACTGCACCTACTCGCACACAACGATAACTCTCACATTTACCACTTGATTTCGCTCTGTTTCCCGTACCCCGTCATTGCCTACACTACACAACTACATATTCCATTTTCTTTTCTCATTGATGTCACCGCCAAACTTTTATATTCAAATATCCATAGATAAAATATCACACTATAATCATATAACAATGTCGTAAAATCTAATAATCCATTAGCTATACTTAGGCCAACATAAAAAGTGTTGTAAATTGATCTGCGTTCGAAATTCATAATGCGTTGTGTCAGTCAAAAGCTCTGTCGCTTCTTGTTCGGTCGTTTCAAATGACCATGAATATAAATTTCAATTTGTTAAGTTTTTACGCTGTTAAATGTTACATGGATAGATAAGTAAAAGAGACACAGTACTTAAATGTAAAAAATATTGAATAAAATCGCTTTGAAATTCGAGCTGATTTGCGTGTATTAGTTACAAAAGTACGTTTGTGCCTTCATTTTTTTTTTTAATTTCCATATTTAAATGATATTAATCTTAGCAATTTCATTTGAAAACTTAATCGTGGAAATTGATATTTTTATGACACTCTCAGGTCACTTGGATATCTTTTATTGCGAACACTTGTAACGGTTGCTGTATTTTCCCACAGCAAGGCTTCGAACTTTTCTAAGCAATTTATGTTCTCTCTTTTGACAGATATGTATGTAGATAAAGTGTCGGTGTTCATTTAATCGTTGTCAGATCTCCGCGGCCATCAGAAAAGTCAAAGGGATTTTATTTTTTTCCTAAAACGAGAAAAAGTTTGCGTATTTGAAGCACTGAAGCAATGACTGTTAGTTATGGTAACACCAAACTCAGAAGGAAATGGAGGAAAAAAATAAAAGCCTTGAGCTCGAAGGAAATAAAGTTGTGGAAAGAGACAACATAGTCTTACAGGGTGATTCTGGCTAAGATAGTTGCAAGTCTTTTGCAAGATAATAAAACGACGGTTGGGAAGATAGTAGTTTGAAAAATTTGGTTTATTCTGGCACGAAAGTTTATAAAAAACAAAAAAGCTCCCTCGTAGGGCTGGTAAACTATCGATAGTCCGAACCATCGATAGTTTCCGATAATATTGCTCAAAACTATCGATGGTATCGTTTTAATATAAGAGTGGAGCTCAACACCAGACGTTTGCGGTTTTTCAGGCCTTCAGAATTTTATTCAAATTTTGATGAGATTTGCTGAATTTTCCGAAATTTTGTTTAAAGTTTGAAACATTTGATTTATATGGTCAAAGCTTGGACAATGTTTCTATAGAAAAGTAACACAAAAATTTAAATTTGAAAAACGTTTGTGCATATTAAAAAAAAAAAAAGATCAACACGTTAGCACTTGTTTGAGTCACTGTATGTCTCTACAGTACATTAACCATCTGAGGTAAATCATCAGACAACGAATTTTTGAAATTTTGTATTTCTTACGCAATAAAACAAGTAAAATTAATTACTCCAAGCCATTACAAATTTCACCTTAAATATTAGACGCAATTAAAATTTAATTTGCTTTTTAACTTTCAAAGCAAAAACTTAAATGCTTGATGATCTACAAATTTACTAACGGAAAAGAAAAGGCGGCTTTTTCGTTTTTTTCCTATTTGTTTTATTTTATTTTTTAATGTTTATTTTCATCATGATTGTTATGGTTTTCTTAATTTGTTATATTTTTTTATTTTGTATTTTAGTTTAACTTTATTATTTATTAATTTTTTTTCTTGTATTTTTTTCAATCTATGGCCCACCTTAGTTTACTTGGCTATTTTTACTACACAGTTTGTTATTTACGATAATTTTTTACGATTGCCGCCTTCTACTATAAGCGGCCTCAATATAAAACTTTCTTATTCTACAAAAGTTCTATAAAATAAACTTTGTTGCAGGCGTTAAAAGTAAACACTGAAAAGTTGTGACCAAACTTTAAAAAGGCTATTCTATAGAGTGTTGCCATAAATAGATGGTTGGCAAGCAGTGGGCGGTGTGTCGAATGAGTAAACTCCAAGTGCAAATAATACGTACATATAAACTATGTATTAAGCTTCCAACGAATGACACATGAACAACGAAAAGCAAACAATGTAGGGCCAAAGAGTTCGTGCCACACACTGTGTGGTCCGTTGTTCGTCGTTGTCCGATGCCCCTTGCCTTTCCAAGCAACATTCGCACACTCGCTTTTATGTCCAAACTAGAGTGTCTAACGGTCACTACATATGCTGTTATCCTTACCTATCCTTCAACCTAAATGGGTGTGTGAAATCTGCCGCGAGCATTTTTAAATTGCCAGCCGACCAACGCGACGCTCGCTGGTCACTCACTAACACCTTTACCACCATTTCCGAAACACACTTCCTTTCGCGCTTTTTTCCATACTTTCGCATTTACTATCCTTTCGTTGGGCATTTATTGCTGCCTGCCTGGCCTGATGAGCATAGTCTGNGATGAGCATAGTCTGTGGAAGCAAGCCACCCTTTCGAGCGTTGTTTCGAATTCGGCGCGCTTATAGGTGGCATAAAGAGGTTGCCACACACACAGCGCAGTGAGTCGCCGCGCGGGGGCGTGCCGCTTTCACCTTCAACTTTGACAGCTTGTAATTTATTAAAATGCGGCGCTAGTTCATTTGGTTAATCTAATGTATCTACCTGCCTGCTTACATACTTATACACATACAATTTTTAACATATTTTTCGCATTTATTTTTGCCGGCTGCAATGGTTTTAGTGTCGACATTTTATGCCATTCGGGCATAGCATGTGAAAGTCAAATAAACTACTGGCGTGTGGCGTATCTGGGCAAACAGAAACAAAAAAATAAAATAAAAATAATAATCTAAATAGTAGTCGCAAATGTATGTAAATTTGCACTAAGCATTTCGCAATTACTAACTCCTTTCTTTGTTGTTGGTGTTACTGCTTTTCCTATTTTAACCACGGCGCGTGGGTGTTAGCCGCTTTATTAGCATTATATAATTTAATGATTCCATATCTTTATGCTGATTAGGTAATTTTAGCAAGGACACGCGACTCCATGTAACGTTATTATTGCTTAATGAAGGCTTAATGAATTTAAAATGAACAGAGAGCTACTGCAATAGCCTTTTGAATATTGGAAATTTGAGCTTTTAAAAACTAAACCGAAAACAATGCAGAAAATAATACTCTTAAAATGTATGGCTTTCTCAAGACCTAACATTGTTCCTGCTTAACTGAGGAGTGATATCTGAATTACAAGCAGCCATCTATATATATAATACGCGAAGGGATTTTTTGTCCAGGTCATCAGATCCGCACCGTTCGTTCGATATTAAAGAGTGAGGAGCCTGATTAACGGGCTCGGGCTGTAGATATGCAATAAGGTTTTACTTTCTCGAAGAGTTGCGATCTNAAGCAGCCATCTATATATATAATACGCGAAGGGATTTTTTGTCCAGGTCATCAGATCCGCACCGTTCGTTCGATATTAAAGAGTGAGGAGCCTGATTAACGGGCTCGGGCTGTAGATATGCAATAAGGTTTTACTTTCTCGAAGAGTTGCGATCTTTTAAAAATTTAATACAAGTTATTTCAATCCCAAACCCTTGGCTGTTTTGTATATGGTTTAACCATATCATGGACCCCTATTCGCAAGTTTCTTGATCTGTTTCTTCCGTTTCTTGATATACCTGCTGGTGTCTGTTATACAAGTTTGCCTCTAAAATTTTCTCCGTAAAGCCATAGCTCGCAAATTTGTCAACCAATTCGTTATCTTGAAATTATTAAACCTTCTTGGACCCAAGTTCAACCTCAACTCATATTCCTACAAAATTTTTGATGACGTTTTAGCCGTTTCCAAGACCTTTATTGTATTTAACTATTATTTCAAACTCAGATTTGCTGTACTCCCCCGCTAGTTTCAGCTTCATTTATTTCCTTAGAAGATCAAATCAATGAGGCCCTTCTACTCCCGCACTATACAAACTACCTGGGTTCGCGAATTATCTAAGTGGTCGGCACTCGTCAGTAATTTTTAGAGATAAATAGAGCAAACCCAAGAAAATAAAATAGAGGGTCCCACAGGGTGGTGTCCTTTCCCCACTACTGTTCAACTTTTACATTTCTAAGCTCCCTCAACCACCAAAGGGAGTCTCGATTGTCTCTCATGCTGATGATTGCTCGCTAATGGCGTCTGGGAATGGAATTCATGATTTGTGCTCGAAAGTAAACGGTTATCTCGCCGATATTTCTGGCTTCTTCACTGCACGGAATCTAACCCTCACAGGACGCAGTGGATGAAGCTACAGACCTGCCAAAACACGGCACTTCGGACAGCGACAGGATGCCTTCTGATGGCGCCGCAACATCACCTGCACGACGAGGCCCATATAGTCCATCTATACCTCTATATGAACTGACGGACGAAGTCCAAAGGTTCGTAAAGCAACCTCTGGACCCGAAAGTATACCGCCAGGCCTTGAATGCCGTTCTGGGCACACAACCACCAGACGTAGTCGAGACAGTGATTCAGCTGCCTCGGGAGACTCGTACCACAACAGCCCAACTTCGCTCTGGCTACTGCAGCACGTTAAACTCGTACGTGAGCAGAGTAAAAACAGATGTGCCAAACGAGTTCCCGCGATGCGGAGAGACACCCTCTTCGCATGCCAACTGAACCCCACTTTACTAACGCCTGTACTTATATACAGACGCTAACGAGGCTACACGCTTCTTGGATCTCCCATTAGTAGAGCTTTATTGAGGGACCAACCGATCTGGGCGGGGTTGTTGTAGCCGCTACAAAAACAACTACAACCAAAGGAATGAGTTCGCGCTGGTTTCCTCTTTATTCTGTGCTCTTGAAGACCGAATCTGAGCTTGAATTTTGTAAAATCCCTGTAATGTGAAGCAGCGCAAGCATGACCCGAAGCATGATGTTTCACAGATCGCTGAAGCAGCTTAATGCCTTTAGCTAACCAAGCATGCTCAACAGTGTGTGCCATTCGAAATGAGGACTCGTTTTTGAGAACCACTTGCCTTCTATAAATTACTGCAAGTAAGAGTCGTACTTCAGTTGCTAAAAACTGGATCTGGAACTCCCTCAGATTTGTTTATTGTGTTCAATTCCCCAGGGTTCTATGGAATTTCGATGAAGTGTCAATCCTTGACCACAAATAAAGCTGGTCCGTACAGGTCCCATCTTTTTCCATTTTTGCTGGAAGTAGTAGACTTATTCACCATTTTTTGCTTAAAAATAATAATTGTGATATATGACTACATTCATGGCATTCTCATAATTCACAAATTTTCCTGTTTACACATTTCACTAATCCGTCACCTCTCTTCCCATTCTTTCATTTACAGAGATTCGTCATAAACAATTTAAGCTGAATATGTCGCGCGA
>NW_016181197.1:0-6396 GCF_001687245.7 Rhagoletis zephyria | reverse complement strand
TATGAATCATATTTTTACAAACAATAATTAAAATTTAATAATATTAAGATAAATGGTCAAATCTTGTCGCAAATACGTCTTGTCGTTTTGATACGCACTTGAAATGCTATTAAAATGTTAAATTTTAGTACTGAATCAAAAGAAAATGTCTCTTTAATCCATTAATAATAACTTAAATATGCTTTTTGTTAAGATGTATACCTGAAAATGTGTGCATACATATTTGCGTTAAATGCAGTACACGTGCAATGGAATAAATTTGTAAAAGTGTAAAATACGTAAACGTATGTACATATACAATAAAACTTTCTCATGAATACCATAAAATCATTGGTCTTGAAAGGAATGTACTAAGAAAATATATGAGCGAATTAAAAAGTGTATACAATATATAGCCGAAAAGTACATTTTTTGCATAGATTTCGTACTGAAGGAACAATTTCATGTCCCAACACTGATACAGACTGTAAGCAAACACAGGGTTGCAAGGAAAAAAAGTTGAACGAGCTCAAAGTTGGCTGGCGACCAACTTTGTTGAAAGCGATTAGTTGAAAGGCCGTTCGGACGAGATGATTTTTGCTTTAAACTAAAAGTTGCCTGAAAAATCGCCTCGTGCTAAAGCCCTATTAGACTTTCGATGTGGTTTCCAGTTCGTTTTGATGAAAAAACGAAGTAGAACAAGTTGGAAGAGTTATTTGCAGTTCATTATCATTTACGATGGTAATCTGTATTAGTATCTTAAATAATACAGAATAATTTGCATTTTTTTACACTTTTGTAATTAATTTCGGTCACTACAACACAGCCATGACTTGTGCCACTCTGCCATTGTCCTGTTGTTGCTCCTTCTCGTACCACAGTAATTTCGTATACAACTCTGAATCAACAAAATTCATGCTCCTTCTTATTATCAATCCTGGTCAGATTTCACTCCCGAGGACTACTCAAAAAGGTTTATTACTGTATATACTGTGGTTACTGGAGAATTTAGATTACAACAAAAACAACCACATGTATTTCGATTGCGGGCAAGGCGAATTTATACAAGGTGGTGTTGTAAAATCAGCTGATTTCTTCGCCTTACATGTATTTTGTTTTTTCTTTTACTGATTTGACAGCACAGCCATCAAAATCAAAAACAAAATACATGTAAACTTTGAAGCGAATTGAGGTTTGACATAACACCCGCAATACAAAATACATGTGGTTGTCGTTGTTGTAATCTAAATTCGCCAGTAACACCACCTTGTATAAATTCGCTTTGATTGCGGGTGTTATGACAAATCTCAATTCGCCCATGTATTTTGTTTTTGCTTTTGATGGGTGTGTCAAATCAGTAAAAACATAAACTAAATCAGGCAAATAAGTATTTATTAGTCATGCTATTTGCAAATAAGCGCAAGACGCCGCCATTATTAGGTTTATTGTCTTTTTCGATGGTCATCTTATTGCCTTTTTATAATCAAGACTTTGCCCTCTTTAACTTTATTTTCTTTTTCGAAAGTCATAATCAGGCAATATTAAAAAAGAATTTTTCACCGTCGAATAACCAGTGAGTTCAAACAGGGCAATTAGCTGAGGAAATTAATAGGGCTTTCGCACGAGGCGATTCTTCAAACAACTTTTAGTTTAAAGCAAAATCGCCTCGTCTGAACGGCCTTTCAACTAATCGCTTTCAACAAAGTTGGTCCCCAGCAACTTTGAGCTCGCACTTCTCTTTCGCATCGCACTATAGAGTAGCCCCCTGTCAAATGCCCAGTCAACAAAACTCTAGTACCCCAGGGGCTCTATTCTGTAACTGTGAGTTTTCAAGTGTACACTGAAAATTGTGTGCACTCTTCATTTTGCGATTCAGGAAGAGTGAGTATGAGTTTTAGCTGTCAAAATTGTGTACACTTCCTCATTTTGCGATTCAGCATGTGTGAGAATGAGTTTTAACTGTCAAAATTGTGTACACTTCACTTCCGAAAAACTCACTGAATTTTAGTCGGTGAGTTTTTGGTTGTGAGTTTTGCACTCGGTGTACACTACATTTTCTCACAGTTACAGAGTAGAGCACCAGCTCTAATACCTAGCTGTATTCACTTGCTTGAAAGTCTCGCTTGCGTTCTGCTTTTTTCTCTCGCAAGCGAGATTTGCAAGCAGGTATTAGAGTTGACGTACTATTGAAAATACCGCCACTCGTTAGTTTTCGAAACGATAGTCGAAAACAACTATAGTATCGATGGTACTATCGTCGTGAAAGGTATTGAATTGAAACGCTCAATTGCTTTAAAATTAATTAAAAACCTTGAAATTTTAATGATTTTGTAATTTTTTATGTTTTGTACAATTTTATAAAAAATTAGTAGACACTAAACAAACAAAAAAAAAAATTGTCAAAACCAAAGAACGTAGATAACAAGAAGGGACAACTCGTTATAATTGTCAAAACTGCTAAAAATGTTGTGGTGCCAAAGAACGTAGATAACAAGAAGGGACAATTCGTTATAATTGTGGCGAAAGTGTACAACAGAGGCGTGCCTCTCCTTTCATCCAATCAAAACCCGCATTAGGGCATAAGAAAAAGCATGCCCCTGTTACGCACTTTCGCCAAAGAACGTAGATAACAAGAAGGGACAACTCGTTATTATTGTAGCGAAAGTGAGTAACAGGGGCGTGCCTTCTCTTTTCATCCAATAAAAAACGTCCTAGAGCAAAAGAGAACGCACGTCCCTGTTGCCCACTTTCGCTACAATTATAACGAGTTGTCCCTTCTTGTTATCTACGTTCTTTGCTTTCGCTACAATTATAACGAGTTGTCCCTTCTTGTTATCTACGTTCTTTGACTATACTAACTGTACTATAACTCAGTGTAAGCTTATAGTTGCTAAAAATTTTTTTTGTCGACTGTGTTGTGAATATTCTTGCAAAAAAAATTAATGGCGCGTATTCATAGTCCAGCCACTAAGTCGAAACTAATAAAGTTGTAAATTAAATGTAAGTACCAACTTAAAATTTACCTANCTCTTTTCATCCAATAAAAAACGTCCTAGAGCAAAAGAGAACGCACGTCCCTGTTGCCCACTTTCGCTACAATTATAACGAGTTGTCCCTTCTTGTTATCTACGTTCTTTGCTTTCGCTACAATTATAACGAGTTGTCCCTTCTTGTTATCTACGTTCTTTGACTATACTAACTGTACTATAACTCAGTGTAAGCCTGTGTTGTGAATATTCTTGCAAAACAAATTAACGGCGCGTATTCATAGTCCAGCCACTAAGTCGAAACTAATAAAGTTGCAAATTAAATTGAAGTACCAACTTAAAGTTCACTTCTATTCATAGTCGCATTTCGGACTTCTACTAAGTAGTTTTGATTTAGTTTTACGATATTGCAAAACGAGTGTGAAAATGTATCGATTTTTTTACGATATTTTGGAAAAATTACATTTTTATTTAATAATGTCAAGTTTGATCATCCGTTTATTTAATTTTTACTTTCATTGCATGTTTATGCAAAAAATAAGGTATAAGTTTCTTGTTAATTGTGTGAAATAGCCAGAACTACCGCAATGATTGACCTAAGGCTGGTTTTCACTGTGTCATATTTTGACATCAAAATTTGTCGACATATTTTGACACAAGTTTATCTCTTTCATCCGCACCTTCGCTGATGATATTATGGGCCAAAAGCGAACATATAGCTGGTAGAGCAACGCATGTATACGACTGAATACCTATCCTGATCTAACTCAGTCGATATACCGTTTTCTAATCGCATTTGACAATGTGTTTTCATTTATTTGAAGACATATGTCATTGAATTTGACAGAGTGAAAACAAGGCTTTACGCTTTTTTTTGATACATTGTGAAGTTTCGCAAAAACCGACATCGATAGTTTCCAAAAACTATCGATAGTGGCGACAGTTTTCAACTATCGTTACTATCGATAGTATCCCAGGTCTAGGAAGCTCCACGGGAAACAAACGATAAAATAAACGTAAAAAGTAAAATATGAATAGCGAAGGTAAATAATTGCTAATATAAAAATGTTACAATATTCAATTTCACAAATTTTTAAAGATCTAACAGACATCCTAATTGAAGCACTGGAAGTATTCGTTAATCACATCATTTATGTACGCGGCGTATATCCGGAGCAAATTTTTAAAAAGCGGCGCGTTTACAATGTCCCTGTTTATGTGTCTATCTTCCCTAGTCTTAATTCCTACATTCTTAATGTTCTAAAAGCAGCGCGTAGTCTACAACAACAAGGAGAATTAGAATGTGTCTTACTGCAGTTCTATCATGACGAAATACCTCTGAACGAGTGCTACAAATTCGATATTAAACAATTGCAGCAATTCATCGAATTTCCGGAAAGGGAAGAAGCGGAGCTACCGATGCTTCATGATAGGTTCCTAATTGATTTTGAACAAGAATTGCGGAGTTCACTTTACAAACTAGCCGAACGGTTGAAACCTCTGGAAAAGCTACCAAAAGGTGCCAAATTCAAGGTGTCACTAAATACGACACAAGAAGCATTTGTAAAATTTAGTCACAATCCATACTATCAGGTAAGAAAATAGAGAAAAATTCGTGGGGTTTGAACAATAAATATCTTATTTATTTAAGGACTTCCCTTGGCTCTGTGATCGCTTAAAATTGGAACAGGAGAAACGTGTAATATCGCTCCTACCACTTACCCATTTATATAGCATAGGATTAATCTTGAACTTAGAAATATTTTAATTTATTTACATATAAAAGACAAATATATATTACTTTTAAGAGGATTTATATAACTTTTATGTATGTATTTTTAAACATTCCATATTTTTACAGCGAATAAATTATGTATTAACCTCGTACTATTCTTAAAGTAATCCTTGGCGCTTCAAGTCTTCATATGTCTTACGGTTAACTACATTGCCCAAAGAATCTTCAAATTCTTCCTCCTGATCAGCTATCCAGCGTTCACTTTGCTTTTGTGACTTGAGTTTCTCCCACAATGTGATAGCGTCTTCGATTTGTGTCACATTGGCAAAATGTGCAGTGTTTGGAATACCAAGACAACGCATCCCGTGCGCATGTCGCCATTCAGCAAAATGTCGTTGAAATGCTTTTGGACCTTTGTACGTATAATTGCCACAAATTTCGCAATTATAACTGATATTTAATCCGTGCAACTTATACAACCAGTAAGGTATTGGTTTGCCATCCCAGCCAAGAGGCAAATTCTTAGGGTTGTAAGGAACATCATCTGCATCGTCTAAATCATCATTGTCACTTTCGCTTGCTTCGACATCGCTGTCATCGCGCTCTCCACCTGTACGCGCCTGTTTGCGTTGCACATTTTCTTTGGTGGCAGCTCTTTGCTCCGACAATAAATCTGCGTACTTATACAACAAAGCTTCTAATTGTGCGATTTCCTTGTGACGCTCATTATCACGAGAGTGCACATTCGCATTTTTGTTTGCCGGTTTCTTTGCTATTAAAGAGGGGTCTAGAGTCTTCTTTCCTTTCGTTGAAAAAAGTCTTTGAGCACGTTCTTCCAGAGTGCCACCACATTTCAAGCCTAAAGCCATCAGCGCAGATTTTAGTCGATCTAGACCAAGTGAAGCCAATTCCTCCCAGCTGGAAAATGCCGACAAATCTAAATGGGCACCAGTGTTGGCCAAAGCGGATTCAGTTTCCTTGGTTGCCCAGCCTGTACAGAATTTGCTTAATTAAGAATACTAAAATAACAGTTATGATTTTACCTGGAAAAGTTCCCTGCAACCACTGACGTTGAAACTCCAGCTCCACCTTAACTAGTTCAGCTTCGATATCGAGTAAAGGATGTATACGCGTTACAAAAGTGTGCAAATAGCCATTTAGGTTTTCAATATATTTTCGATATTCACGATTTTTTCGCTCGCGAGGAATGTCAAAGACGTGATCAAAAGTCATTAAATAAGTGATATAATCTACTTTTTCCACGCCACGAAGATTTAGATATTGTTCGTAGCATTCGTTAAGATCTAGATAGCGGCCACCTCCCTCCTCGTCGGTGAATTCAACTAAGGCCGACATTTCATCTAAATTATTATAAGCTTTTGTGAGTTCTTCAAATTCAACCGAAAGCGGGACACTTATCTCTGACGGATGCTTTTTATAGAATTCCTTTATCTGCTTCAAACGTGCATAGAATTCATTAAATTCATTCGGACCTGAAAGGGCTTGGATTTCGTCTTTTCGCTCATTGTCTTTATCTTCGTAAAGCTCCTTTAACTTTGCGGTCGAGTTATTATAAAGATCCAGCAAGCATTTCAACCTCTGCTCCGAGTGAATACGCTCCTTTTCGCCATTCTTCTTGGTTGCATACTCGTCTACCATTAGTTTTATTAAACGTTCGCGTTCTTCATGGTAGCG
>NW_016181196.1:0-6396 GCF_001687245.7 Rhagoletis zephyria | reverse complement strand
TTTTTTTTAAAAAAAAAGTTATCAAGCTCTTAAAAAATCACCTGTTATTAATGATGCAAAAAGGTAACGCAAAAATGCAAAGTAATTAAAAAATGGAAATCTCCAATAAAGAAGTGACTAAGTTTATTTGCTAGATGACAGCAAGTTGCACAAAGCGTACGAAAACCACTTTTTTAACTGAGAAAAGGCATCTTTCTGTCCAAGCTGTGTCGCTCCGCTGCACAGTGGTCTGAATAGAGAAACTAGCCGGAAAAAAACTATTTTAATAGATTGACGTTAATGCATTTTTATACCACATCGCATCTACTAGTTAATGGGGCACTGATTACAAATTTTCAATCGGGTTTCTAAAATCCAATATGGCGAACAAATTTTAAAAAATTTATTGAATTCGCTCGAAAATTGTTACTTAGGGGTNATATTGAATTCGCTCGAAACTTGTTACTATGGAGGGTCTGAAAAGTGAAAATAATTGTATGGGCCTCGCAAAAGCGCGTAAAAGGATTATAATGTACCTTAAAGCCAACACTTCACAGAATAAGAAATTCAGCTGAACTATTTAATTTTTTTTCTATTTAAATATTAAAACAAAATTATTTGAAGTCCAACTTTTTACGTAGAACTTATAGAGCTATCTAAAATTCACTTACTAAATTTTAGAAATTATGAAATAATCTTTTAATTGCCAGTAATAACTTGCCTTCAGCAACAAACAATTTTCAACAGACGCACCGTTACACTTTTTAAAAGGTTAATTATTAATAATTAATATTCTTTTATTAGTAAAAGTTCGTTACTATTATCTATTATATTAAGAAGCAAACCATGACATTTTGACGCTATTCGCATGACTTTAAATTTTAAATTTTGTCCCGCTTGTTTAGTGAATCCGAATCTGAAGCGGAATCGGCTGCCTGTATCTAGAGTTGGAGAGATGCATACTTAGGTCCAGTGGGCCGTCCGTTGTGATAACAATTGAGAGTTCGTATATGATCTCGTTCATTCACCTAGAAGCAGAACCCGTTATAATACCGGTCACTTGCCTTAGTAAAGGGCGTTCTAACTGAATGAATGCTTCGGTTCTATTCTTATCGCAGCTGGACCAGATTTGTCTAGTCGTTCCACACGTGCCTTCTTCCGACCATATTTTATTTTCGTTCTCGAATAAGTATAGGTATAGTACGTTTGATAGGTAGTATGCGCGCATCGTGAAAGCGGTTGACGTCAGACAAGGTAATTTTCTTTCTTGCAAGCTCGTTCTGTACAGTTACTTTGTATGCCTCTGCGGTTTACCTGCGAGACCTCAGACCAAATCGTTCTCCCAATCCTTCTTTGAAGGTGAAATACAGGTGAAGAACTTGTTCAAAAGTTTGATAGGTAGTGCGTTTTATCTCACTGCATTGTACTTTGCCTGAAGCTTTGCAAAAAGATCTTTAGTTGGTGTGGATGCACCGCTACTGTTATTGGCATGCAAGTCGCCTTTGAACCTGTGTGAGTTAGAATTAGTGAGCGCCTTGTCCAGTGATGTCCACTAGACAGTGGTTCCATGGAAGATTATAGCACGTACGACTGCTCCACTACGTTACGTTGCCAGGTCAGGTTCGTTTAAAAATTATGCCCAAATATTTCACTGCATTTGAGAGCGACTTTGTTGAAAGTTGAAATAAGGGAATTTTAGTTTTCCATCTAAGTAGATACATATTTATGCGAGCCGCATACGGGACAAAAAATAATTTTGCTAATTTTTTCCATAAAAGCTAACAGGTATTAACACATTATTAAATGATCTTAGATGTATGTATTAGTCCTGAAACAGCATCCTTATAGTACGAAATCTTTCCGGAGAGTTTTACTCTACAAAATTTTTTAAAAAAGTTTTGGTAAATTTTAGTACGATAAAGTGCAAGCTTAAGTAGCTAGAACTTACCGCTAATTTTTGGCATTTTTTTTTTGCCGACGGCGCTACGCATTTTTTCTATACAAAGTTAATATGTTCGACAATTTATTGATAGGGAAGCAAATGAGCAGCACGTCGCACTTGCACTTTGTTATATTCAATTTTAATGAGCTACAAAACTGCAACCAAATTTTTTTTCTAAAGATTCTGATTAAAAAGTGTGAAATTTTGGTGAAAATTTGCAGAATTAATTCTCATAGTTTTTGCACAAAGTCGGAAATTTGAATTTATGTGGTTTTTGTTAGGAAAAGAGCTTTACTCAAAAAAAAATAAAAAATAGCAAAAATTAAATAAACAAAAGAAAAATAGCCGAACCATGCTAAAATGTGGAATCTTTATATATATTTTAGTCACTGTATGTGTTCCTTGATTCGAAGTGCAGACATTCAGATTAGAAAATAATAACTGATAATGGAGAAAGGTACGATCATATTCCAACATCATTTAAAACTGGTTCATAGACATGCAATTTTAATGAGATTTGAAGGCGTCGAAATACTGAACCCCGAATACGGGAAAAATTCAGGACATTAAAAGAAATACAGGACATTTGGCGACCCGTATAAAATAAATTAATTGCCAGGACAACTGGTCAAAAAAGAGAACTGTCCCGTATAATACAGGACGGATGGTCACCGTAGATATAGCAGTTTTTACTGGAGTAATATTCTTTTAAAAAGGTGAACTTTTTTGTAGACGCTGCAAACTGAAGCAGAGCAGANGTGATTGAAAGTCTAAACTGTAACTGAAATAATATAATTTTGCACCTAGGGGCCGATTATTTACGAACCTGTTTATTATTGGGCAAATATTGGTGCGTAAGAATGAGAAAAAAACAAAAAGTGGTATCACTAGGAGCCATATTTTATTTTTTTTTTCAAGTTTAGTTTATAAACAAGAAAAATAATACATCGTTATTTGGTTTTCTAAGCAACGCTGTGTAGTACATAAGGGATTGTTCTTGAAAAAAGAAAATATTTTTCAGTTGGTTACGTAAAAATCCGCATCAAATATTCAATTTGTCTTCTTTCTCACCGAATCGATTTCAGCGCCACCACCAACCGCGTAATTACTTATGTAACCATTTATCTCAATAAAACCTTCTCAGACACCTTAGATGCCCAGGAGGCCATTTCTGAAAAGCAGCTTATCTTTCAAATTAATCGCAGAACAAAACAATGCAAACATAACAGAGTAAAAACAATCAAAATACATACTTATGAAAAATCCCTTCCGCATAGCAAGTACACGAACTCCCGGTGGCATGAAGCAACATGCAACATACATATGTACATATATACATAGATACTATATTGTATACCTGTATGTATGTATATACTAAAATACTAAGTTTTTAAATACATATATGTATTATTATAAAACTCAGTATCTATGACACTTGTTGCAATCTAAATTTATGTAAACTTGTTGTTGGATATGCGAGTAAATATGTATGTCTATGTATGTACTCGTACGAGTATGCATGAATTACGCACAGCTGGATATGAACTTTTACAACTCTGTGTGTGTGCCGGTAATTGACTGCTGTCATCTACAAACAAAAGCAATGCATTCCGTTGGGAATGTGAATATTTGTATAATAATAACTATGTAATTAGATCAGGCTGGCGAGATTTTCACAGGCTCTGCCATTATGTAATTAATTACATGAACTCAAATGAGTAAACTTACATACATACATATGTGTATATATTAGTACATATATTACTATTGTTGCAACAGTATGTTTGTGTGTATTGTAACTGCGCTAAAGTGCCATTAAAGACAAGCTGTGCGCATATTTACAAATGTTCCTACTGGGTAAGCCGACATTGACATGAGCGCATCATAAATAAATTAATTATAATTAGCACATACATAATGTGGGCAGCATACATGCTTACATGTAGATACATAGCTACACACATATATATGTATTTATATAAATAGTAAATGTATTATTTATGTGAAAATACTTAGTAATTATTTGCAGCCGACTGCTTAGGTTTCCATCAAAAAGCATGCTCTGAATTTATCTCGCTCAGCTTTTTTTTCCAGCAAAAACCAGCGGCAACATTTGGCGGCTTTATTAGCATTTCTATTGTTTTGCAAGACATCATTTCAGCGCTGTCAACGTTTGCTGGCAAGCAACGGTTTATGATTGCTGTCAGTTAGTTTTATGTGATTTTCTAGTCTTGTAATATTTGCTCGCATATGTATGTTGTGTATATATGTAGTTATGTTTGTTTAGGATCTTAATTATTACGCAGTGCCCAAGATTCCTTTGAAACCTACAGCTGTATGCATGTATGTATGTATGTAAGTATATTTAAGCTTCAAATTTCTCCTTTAATTTTATGTTGTTGAATAATAGTCTCAAAGCTTACAGTTCACTGGCACTTTAAAGTTGTAATTAAATTATTAGTTGGGAGTGTCTGTGCGTGAACAAGTCGTTGCGTTGCGTTTTGGATTATATCATAAAAAATAATTACACTTCTTTGATAAATGCAGTTTAATTTTGATATTTGTTTTCACATTCTGCATTAGAAGCGGTCTTAATTTTCACTGCTAATTTTAATGCTTCAGCTTGGGTCTTCTTTTAATAATTATGTGTGGTCATTTTCACACCAGGCGGTAATCATTTTTGCTCAAAAAAATCAATAAAACTCCGTCTTTGGTTTTTCTTTCTAAAGTCAGGATTTTTTAAAAGGTCTTTGAAATTGGAAAAGTAAGATTACTTAAAAAAATTATTACAAAAATTTAGGCAAAGTAGAGTAACTGTGTGGTTATGATTTTAATTAAAGAGTAAATTTTTTTATAAATAATTTGGAATCAATTTTTTGGTGCATAAGGCCTTTTAAAATTGTATCCTTGAATAACCTGGAAATTTTTCAATGCTTATTTTTGAAAAAATTACATGTTAGGGACAAATATACCCTCGAAGACCGAATTCTCGAATTTCGTCCTAACTTTATAAGCATAAAAAAAAAAATTCATTTGATAGGCATTTTCGATACATATTCGTCATTGAACCAAAAACTTTAAATTATTTTAAATTCTATAGAATTTTCGCCTTCTTTTTGTACAAAATTTTTTATTCCACATACAAAAGCACTGAATTTTTAAAATAATTTTTGGAGTGAATCATATTTTTGAAAGACCTTAAAAATATCCTGAAGTCGGAGAGAAAAATTGAAAACATAGTAGTTACACTCTATCTGGCCCATAGTTTCGTGTGTTTCGAAAACTTTTTGTTTTTGTCGCACGGTATTACACATAGATCCCTATGTTTTACAAATTAGCACAGACTAAAGGCTCTCTTATTCGAGGCTTAACCTAACTTAAGTAAAAAATCATCAACGAGTACTCAACACGTCAACTTTGACAGAAGCGAAAATATTTTGCATTTGTATTTTCCTTTTCAGCCGATTGCCACTTTGCCGCCTAAAAGCCACTTAAAAAATTCGTGGACAAAAATATATTGCGTTAGCCAATATAATAGGTTACGTTACGTAAACTAAGTCTAGACTAACTGAACCTTAAAGCTATTTTCGAAAGCACAAATTTCAGCAACTGAAAAATGAGAATAATAAGGTCTATCTTATTTCATAAGTTTTCATTTCTGTGGCAGCTGGTCTGTAGAAAATTGTTTGACATAATTTTAGACCAAGCGTTTTGAAACTTTTTTTTTTAAGATTTTGTCGCCACCATATGGGAAGTCTATCAAACAAAATCCGGAAGTAAATTACTATCGCCTCATCTATGCACACATTTTATTGTGTATATAGTAGATAGTCAAAAATTTTTTTGATTTAGTACTCTATTTCCGCGAAATTACTCTCGGAAGTTGCAAATAAAAAATGCCTTGGTTTTCATTTTAAAGNATTCGTACATTATAAATATGTACATTAGAGTGGTCCAAAAAAATTAAGTTGGAATTTTAATGCCGGTACCCCCTAGGATTATTCTATATCGAAAAAATATACCCCTATTTTTTTATTTTGAAATCAAAAAATATTTAGGGGTGCTCAAAATTTTCCATGTATTTTATATGGATAAGAAACCATTTTTCGTAGAAATGGTATAAAACTCTTAAAAATCAATATTTTTCAATCGGAAAACTGTGGTTCTCTTCAGGAGACTTCCAGTATTAATATCCAATTGTTTATTTAACCATTTTTTATGATTAAAGATTTTTCCATGGCATTTTCTTAGGGTTTTGGAGGACCTATAAAATATAGTTACTATGAAAAAATGGTTTAAGAGACAATTGGGTATTATTACTGGGAATCTCCTGAAGATAAAAAAAAATTTCCGATCGAAAACTGTTGATTTTCAAGAATTCTACACTATTTCTACCAAAAGTTGTTTTTCCCCCATGTAAAATACATGGAAAACTTTGAGTGTTTTGAGCACTCCCTATTTTTTATTTTTTTTTT
>NW_016181194.1:0-6397 GCF_001687245.7 Rhagoletis zephyria | reverse complement strand
TATGTATAAGTATTTATTTGCGTAAGTTAGTGCATGGGGGTGTGCCTGCATGTGTGGTTTGTTGTCACTTTATGGATTGCCATATTTCGTCCTCTGTGTCCATGGCTAGTAAAGTGACTACTTTTGGGGTTTGCAAAATTGGCATAGTTGAAAAATTTTTAAGCCCTTTTTTACGCGCTTGATATGTGTATGTGTGTGTTATGCAAATAAATTTGTATCCTTTGACAGCGCTTTTTTACGCCGTATACATAGTTTGATGCGCAGTCATTAGATTACATTTATTAGCTTTTAAAAGTGTTAGTTTTGCTAGATTTGAACTCAAAGTGAAATTCCGATTTTTTTGAGAATTAACTCCCGATTTATAAAGTTGATGAATATTTCACTTTAAATACAATGTTTATTATTTATTGTAGTGCTCTTCGGCTGCCGCGCTGATGCGAGTTTAGCGATTTTAATTCTTAGGTCTCACTTGTTTTTCACTTGTAAAGAGTATAATTGACATTAGCCGCTTGTGAATCTTTATTGTTGGCACACAGAGATTTTTTATCATGCAGCCTTTATCCCTCTATACCTTACCTAGGGAGCCTCTAAAGTAAATCGAATGTTTTTCACATACCAAAATTGAAAGGGCTACGCAGCGATGGGAGCGCTAACGGTAGTTAAAGGAAGAAGGGACAAGTGCTATTGATAGAAGGAAAAGAAAAACCGCAATATTATTTTCATGAGCGCGACAAGCCTAAATGTTGAGAGGCAGGAATAGCGAACCAACATAGAACTTAGCAAAATATTATAATTTTTATCTTCCAATTGAATTTTTGGTAAAACCCGGGCGCGGGAGGAAATACTCTGGCCACGTCTGCACTTCGCATGAACCATAAATAAACCTCGGAACTTTCATCGATATGAACAATTTTTCCCCATCAACTAATTAATTGATTGCAGGAGAAAACTAAATCAAAAGGCAGCATTAAAATGCGTATTAATATTGGACTTATATAGCTAATTTTCAGATATTAAAGTTTTGTTAAGCGTTGAGTCGAATTCGTTGTAACTATGCAGACTAAAATTCTCACCAAAATTAAGGGACATATAATTTTAAGTTCATTACGAAAGGCAGACATTGAGGGCGTTCATAAATGGCAATCAAATTCAATACACGGTGGGCTATAGCCTTGATTGTCGTGTACGATATTTTTAAAAAGAGTTGCCACCGTTTTTTAAAGTTAAAATCCACTAAATTATAATTTAAATAAGATGTTTCAACAATGTTGGTGTAAAACGAAATAAACTCAAAAACAATTTGTTTCTAAAATATTTTTGAAAATCAATTTAGTGAACTATGTAAATAAAATATTTTTGTATGGATGTCCAGTGAGAGAGGTTTAAGAAAGAATTATTTCGAAAATATTTTTGGAGTGTTGCCACATGTTTCAAATTCAAAGTCAGTCGTTTTGTGGGTTCCAAACCAGAAAGGTTTGAGAAAGCTTTATTTCCAAAATATATTTGACGAGGGTTGACACCTGTTTAGCAATTTAAAATCTATTTAATTGAAAAGTTAAGTGAAATATATGAATTTGGAACGTTTAGATAAGCTTTGTTTACAAAATATTTTTGAAGAGGGTTGCCACCTATTGAAATAGGTTATATCAATTTGATTAACAATTTAGACCAAATATTTTAGTATGGCTATCCAAGAAGAAAGGTTTAAGTAATCTGTATTCTGAAAATGCTTTTGAAGTGGATTGCCACCAGTTTAAAAGTTTCAGTTCAATTTAATGAGAGATTCAATGAATCATTATAATAAGAGTGACAAGCAATAGAAAATAATTTCGAAGAGGCTAAATTAAATGTTTCGATATTTTAAGATATTAATATCTTATGCACTACATAACCGATTAAAAAAGTAATGATAACAAAATAAGGACAATTAATTTATATTTCAGTTTATGTATAATATGTATATGCGTTTCTTACAAAAAAGGTTCTTATGAAAAAATTATGAAATTTGTTTCGCGTTTTTATATTTTTGGCTTAAATATATTAAAAAGCATATACATTTTATACAGCAATTGAAAGACAAATTAGTTGCCTTTATTTTTTTATCGAGTATGTAGTTCTTAAATATTTATATTTTAAAATATCTAAAAATTTAACTTTAACCCTTATATCTTCTTTATTTTTTTCTTGCGCCTAATAATTTTAGTGTGGTTGAAATCAGCGTCTTTTTATTTATTCGATCGATCTGTAAGTGCCACTGTGGTGTAATGGTTAGCAGTGCGTGTGGGCTGGGCATGGAGCCCTGGTCAAAGCAACATCACAAAAAAATATAGAAAAAAGGCCTTTCCTTAACAGCGATCGCCCCTCGGCAAGCAATGGCAAAGCTAAGAGTGTATTTCTGCTATGAAAAACAACTTCGCATAAAAATACAATCGCCGTTCGGAGTCGGCGTAAAACTGTAGGTCCCTCCTCCTTGTGGCGCATGCCACAAATTGAAGAAGAAGCTCGGCCAAACACTAACATATTGTTTTTCCATAGCGAAAAGGTGGCAATACTCCATGTGTTCCAAAGTCTGAACACATTTTAAATTTCCAAGCCTAAACAAATTCTAAAGGATTAGTTATTTGTCTACAGATTAATTAGGTCTCAATTTTGTACCTAATTTGTTGTTACATATTTACACTAGGCACACTGTGTTGCTAGGTCATTCGCCTATAAACTGAGCGCACACTTTTTGAAGAGTTCAATTTTTATGTTAAGAAGCGGAAGGTACAAATTATCTCTTATGCTGTTTGAACACTGTCTTCTCATATTCATTACTAAAAATTTCATATCTTTCATTTCAATCGCACAAGATGCCAAAACATCGTCCACTTGAAAAAGGAATCATTCATCAGCTTCATATATACATATGTACTTCGTCAAAAGAATACATTTGAATCATATCAGCAACTTCCCCTCTCCTCTTCTCATGTCAAGCCCACGGTTGCTGTTTCCTTTTAACAAGTTAACGCTTGATAACTCTCCAAATGGCATCTCCATTTCTCAAGGGCCGCCTGAATTTCCTTTCAGCAGTTACTTGATACATTTGTTGCCCTTTGTGTGCTACACCCGTAAAAGGAAAATATTTTGCACTTATGTACATACGGTAAGTGCGAGTGTCTTCGAAAATTGATTGTACAATCGAACACCTTCGAATTGTGAATTGTTATTGCAATATTTTCATTGAAATGGAATGCAGTAAATGAATATATAAACACAATACGCTTTCACTATTTCAGCGTTGCAGCATGCATTCGAAGCACTTTGACAGGCGATGTCACTGAATAAATATGAAATCAGTTGTATTTGTGTGTATGTCGCCATTAACGCCGGACGTCAGGAGTTGTTGGCTGCAAGGCCGGAGAGCATGTATCTACAGTGGCGGTCAAAAGTGGATTTAAAATATTTTACAAGTTAAAATTTGCTTGATTTTTTTATAAAAATATGGATCATGCTTAAAAAAAAACCTATATAAATGACACTTTCAAACTATATACAGAACTTAGAAAAATTCCACAAATTTTTATCTTAATTTCGAGCTTTTTAACCAGAATTTTTAGAAAATTTAGGGTATGCAGTTAACAAGCTTATAAAATTCTAGTAATATGAGTGCAAGTTTTGAGCAGCTAAAAAATCACATTGATTTTTAATAATTTATTTTGCTGGCGGCTTTTTCGGGTTTTTCATATAAATAGCGAAATTTGGGTGAACTGGCGTTGACTTTTTTTATATTTTTTCGCAATGGTCCTGAGCATATTCTTCCACAAGATATTCATGTTTATATGGAATAAAGTGCAAAACGGCGTAAATAAAATATTAAAAATCATTGCGGTTTTTTAGTCACTCAAAAATTGCTTTTATTTTCATAGAATTACATAAGTTTGTTTACTACATACCCAAACAATTTCTAAAAAATCTGGTTAAAAAGCTCGAAGTTTAGATAAAAATTTGTGGAATTTTTCTAAATTCTGTTTAAAATTTGAAAGTGTGATTTTTATAGAAAAATCAAACAAATTTTAGCTTGAAAAACATTTTAAAGATTAAAAACGAAACGCCATTCATCTACTTTTAACCGCCACTGTATGTGCTGCATAACACTTGAGGTAAAAAAAAAATTTGGCTCAGCAAATATCTTCAATGCGGACCAGTTTGGTAGAGAGAACTGTATTTTCATTAGCTGAGAACAAATTAAGTTAATGTAACTATTTCTTATTTTTGGTTACCGGCTGGTAAGTACATACATACATACATAAATACTGTGTAACAAATGTCTTTGGCAGAATTACTGTGTAACGTAAAGAGCCAGGCATACTTTGTTCCAGGATTACTTGAAGACAACTAGCACAGTTGCAGCGGCGCCTTTTACTACCTGGATAAATTTTATCCTGCAGCTTCAACCGCCGCGGTGCTATAGCGCAATATTGTTGGCCGGTGTGGAAAGTGCTTCGCAAATATTTTCACAGTNTTAAAAAGCTCGAAGTTTAGATAAAAATTTGTGGAATTTTTCTAAATTCTGTTTAAAATTTGAAAGTGTGATTTTTATAGAAAAATCAAACAAATTTTAGCTTGAAAAACATTTTAAATATTAAAAACGAAACGCCATTCATCTACTTTTAACCGCCACTGTATGTGCTGCATAACACTTGAGGTAAAAAAAAAATTTGGCTGAGCAAATATCTTCAATGCGGACCAGTTTGGTAGAGAGAACTGTATTTTCATTAGCTGAGAACAAATTAAGTTAATGTAACTATTTCTTATTTTTGGTTACCGGCTGGTAAGTACATACATACATACATAAATACTGTGTAACAAATGTCTTTGGCAGAATTACTGTGTAACGTAAAGAGCCAGGCATACTTTGTTCCAGGATTACTTGAAGACAACTAGCACAGTTGCAGCGGCGCCTTTTACTACCTGGATAAATTTTATCCTGCAGCTTCAACCGCCGCAGTGCTATAGCGCAATATTGTTGGCCGGTGTGGAAAGTGCTTCGCAAATATTTTCACAGCATCGATGCCTCGTCAATGCATTTAATTTCAAAGGCGATCACCTATCTGCCCGTCAGTTGGTGCCGTACGTATTCATGTTTTGTGCGAATGCTGCGTCGGCTGTTGTTTGTTGACACGCGGCCGTGCGGTAGGATATTGATACACAACGTGAGTGTTGAGCGCATGATTTTATGCTATTGATACGTGTATCTCTGTGCGCTTGGGTGATGTTGTCACAGCAACAATGGCTGACAGCAGTGATTTAAGTTTAATTGCAATATTTTATACGACAAATAATTGTAAATAAATAAGAGCAAATTATTTCCTTTGGTACTGCTGTGTATGCGCCGACTAATTATTTACATGCAAAGAGGTTGGTCCAAGAGAAGTCAGTTATAATATTGCAAATTAATTTTGCTTTATGAGTTCTTTTGTTTTAAGTCTTTCTTATATATACATACATACAGGGCAGTAGCCCGGATTTTTTTTTTTGGGCGGGGGGTTCTGACAAAATATTGTTTTTTTTTATTTTAATTCTTATTTCAACATACCATTGATTAAAAGAAAAATACTGATAAAAATAAAATATTTCACACAAGCAGGGTTGGAGTTTTGAAATTTTTATGATTGCACGGCCGAGTAATCATAGTCAACTTATGTACAGCAGTCGAAAAAATTATAGCCGCACCAAGTTTTGACAAGTTTTAAAATATTATTTTTGATTTTGATTTAATTCTGGTTAGTTTTTATAGTTCATTCTTTAACAACACCCGTATAAATACAAGTTTAAAGGCAATATCACACGATTGGGTATTTGCCGAAATTCGGTGCTAATCGTATCCCAATTGTGCGAATACCCAAATATTTTTCTTTATCCCAATCACGAAAAATAATTTGTTGAAATTTTTCAATAGAAGATTGCTGTATTGTACCAATCTTTTGACTACAAACAAAAAATTTTCCCAATATTTTTATGTTGTACCAATAGCCTAATATAAAAATGCACAAATCTGTACAAATGTACCAATCAAGTGACACTGCCTTAAAAATTTATGAAATTAAAAAAAAAAAAACAAATCTTCGTAAAAATATCGAATTTTTAATTAGATTCCGAGTATGCAGATTTGTAGCCCATTGAATTCCGGTTGATTTTTNAGCCTAATATAAAAATGCACAAATCTGTACAAATGTACCAATCAAGTGACCCTGCCTTAAAAATTTATGCAATTAAAAAAAAACACAAATCTTCGCAAAAATATCGAATTTTTAATTAGATTCCGAGTATGCAGATTTGTAGCCCATTGAATTCCGGTTGATTTTATAGAATTTAAAAAAGCTCGAAATTTTGTTATAGAATGAACTATATTTTT
>NW_016181193.1:0-6397 GCF_001687245.7 Rhagoletis zephyria | reverse complement strand
CATGTGTTGCATGTTGTTGCATGTTGCGCATGTAAAAATGTCACAAAAAATTTGTTGTAATTTTTTTTCAGTGGTTTCTAACTTTACATAAGTATTCGTAACCAAAAAATATGTAGGTATGTACTACACATACATACATACATGCCAGCGTAAGATCTGGAAACCCCAAATCATATACAAATTGTGTTACATATTAGCATTGAAAAAGCGAAAAAGATAATTTTAAGATGTCCTCAAATGCTGTTACAAAAATTATGTGTATTTCTACTTTGGTCTCACCTACATATTTCTGGGCGATTCTCGTGAACACGCCTCAGCTATCAGATTGACGAGAAAATTATACGACAAATAGATGCGAGTGCTACAAGAGCTGAATACCTATGCATGTACGAGCATGTAGTTATATACGTACACACATATATGTAGATATACTTGATTGAATTCAAATGTAAAATTTTAACAACGATCAACTTGTAAATGCTAAATTTAATAATTGGCTGTATTTATAAATCCATTAATCATCCACATTCCAATAGTCGACAGTTTAGTGATTACCTTACATTACGAGATATTATCGTGCAACAAAGTTTTACACAAATCTTAGTCAGTCAAATTACACAAAATATTAAAAAAAAAACCCTAATACAATACAACTTTCGGTACAATAAAATCATTGATTATTTGAGCAAGTATGAACTAAAAACTTGCTACGTTTACATTTCCTTGAGTGGCCAAATATTTAATATTTACTATATGAGGTGGCCAGAAATAAATGACCCTTTTAGAAGATTGCATAACTATTAGCCGCTCGACTGCAGAAGCTCATTAGTTGTGGCCAGCTGACCAAGAAACGGATTGACACTTGCAAATAGGTCATCTGATATTATCCTCAATTTACGAGGAATCTCGAAAAGCTTTGTAGGCTATATCCCGCAATAAAACCCAGAAAAATAAAAACACAAAATGAACAGACACAGATCCTTTGCCTATAGTGCATGTTAATCTTCGATGCAGCAAAGCAAAAATGGGCTAGTAAAAGAATTTTTATTTCTTAGGATATATGGAAACCCACTGAAGATATCCGAAAACTGACGACATATAAATATTTGTGAAAACGAAATAGTGTTGTCCAAAACATGGCTAGGAAAAATTCTTTAATCTCTAACATCGAACCTGACGCCTACAAAGGTCAGTCCCACAATATCTCTTTAGGTTTCTTCACTTTTGTAGATTTTTTCGAGCCTGTGGGCTGTTATCTTATTATAGAAAAATTATAAAGGTCCGATTTTTTCATAGTCTATAAAATAACAAATCGCCAGTTTTTTTTTTCTATTTCATTAAATCCAACGTACATATCTACTCCATTTGCATACTCATACATAGCATTTTTTTAACAAAATAACTGTTGGAGCGTAAAAGTCAATGCGGCAATTAAAATGAGTATTCATAATTCAGTGAGCATGACTAATTAAGACATTGCATAATAAATATATAAATAAATAGCAGTGGCATTGTATTGTCGGCACTGGGACGACAATTTTCATATGCAATTTAGAATTGTGGGTGTGTCAAAGTTTCGTAAAAGCGTAAAAAAGCTATACAAACGAATCTGTGGCGCTAAATAACCTGTACGCATGTGCGTACCTCTTCCTACTGTATGTACAAGTATGCACATTTAACGCGCTTTGATATGCACCGCTGCGCATGCGCATTACCAAAAAATATTAAGTGCAGGTAAAGAAACTTACTGAAAAGCAATACAGTATTTCCTGATTGCTAAACATATCATAAACAATATTTTTATTACCTACGATGCCATATGGATTATTGTTAGTTTTTGGTTATCAAATTTGTACGCATACGCACATATACATAAATATATATGTACATAGTTATGTACATAGTTATGTAAATAGAATAATTTTCGGCTGGGTAATAAAGTTGCCATAAAATAAATATGCCTATATGTACATATGTATATACATAAGTACAGTCATATCCATTACTGCATTCATTCAAATCGCTTGTACGGTTGTTTGCGGAAATACATAAATCGGTTATTAACTGGATCGCTTGAAAGCGGCACATCAGAAGTTCGAATTTATTCATTGTTGTTAAGTTCCAGATGATTTAAAAATATATGTAAATCGAACATGTACTTAAAGCAGTATTTCCCTAAGTTCTTAAATATTGTTTTTGATGAAAAGCTCTTCAAAATAGCCCCAATCAGTTACTCATCATCGCTATTTATTTCCCTTTTAAAGGTTTATTTCATTTTTGGGGGAAAAAATAAACTTATACGCTATCGACGACTTTTCAAAATATTAGGATGTAATTCGCATGAGACAGTTTCCGAATGCCAAAAACTAAAACCATCACATTACATTTCACATTTAAGGCGTTTTTTGTTACTCTTCAGGCTTCTTTTTCGACTCAGATTTTTATCCGGTTCATAAAATTATCTACGGTCTCGCTATACACACGTATTCAAAATATGCGTGAAGACCTAACTTAACCTAACTTAATTATTGCTTCACAAGTATTGTGAGTATTCTACCCGGCGTCCGTCTTGAACTGTGCTTAGACATTGCAAAATGATCTCGAAGAGTATTCGAAAACGTATGTTAGTAAATTCATGTATATGATTTGATTCTGATCCACACGTGCATCTACAAAAACTTTTTATATATTCCTTAACAAATAACACTGACCCACTCGACCGAACATGTCAGCAAATGATAACTGCAGTGCTTTTCTGTGCTGAGAAAGTAATCACCTCACGAAACCGAATTTTCTCCATCTTTGATATTTTATTGTCGAGTTTTGCTTTTTGGGTTACAGAACATTTAAACTCTTATTGGAGATAAGGATACTCCTATGTAAAGATTTTGAATTTTTCGAATCACGGTGCATCCGAGGAAGTCAGGTTGCAGTTAAAGATCTTACTGAAGAATCTCTTCTAAAAATCTATGATATACCTGGTTCGAAAAATCCCTAACAAGCTAATCGAACTACAATGAAATTAACATCCATAAACTGCGAGTGCAATAGGGTGCGGTCATGCCGAAAGGTAAGTAGGGCGGCGGTATTAACGGCTCCACTCGGTTGTTGAAGTCCCAACCCTAAGAAGTTCGTTTCTAAGTCTAGTACTGTCCGGACTGGTTCTCCGGTATTAGTTGAGCGGCCATCCCTCTATATGCCGTATGTTTTTAAGAAAACGGGCTTTTTATATGACCTTTACAGCTGTGGTTGGGTTGTGTCGGAAGTATTTTAATATTTGGGCAGACATGTGGCAGATATCTTTTAGCTCTTTCTCGCTCGTTAGAATTAGCGATATCAGACTTTCTGGTGTTACACGGAAACCAAGCTTACAGTAAAGTGCGTACCTCAGGAAGCTAAAACGGGGACACTTGAAAAATGTGAGCTCTGCGGCTGCGGTAACTGTTGGTCCCAATTGCTCGCCGTAAAGGTTTGATGGAAGTGAAAAGCAGTGTGGCTTAAACCAGCTATGTCCACAGATGATTTGTGTCAAGTCTACCTCACCATGCCGCCTATTGAGCCAGATGTCAACTGTCCATTGCTGTGGTGTTCCAACGATTCTGCCACTACGTTGAGTTTGGCGCCACTAATTTTATCGGTTACAGGCTCGATATGCCTTTTATTTGTGCCTTTGGACGTTTAGGAAATTTCTGTTTAGAAGATCTTACAGGTACATGTACATACGTATAAATTTTTCAATTATGAAATAATATGTATACATATTGCATTTATTAGCAGAGAGCTTCAGAAGGTTTTAGGTTAATTGTATTTTAAGAAAACCAGAACAGTTAGTAGAGCTAACTTTTTTTTTGAGCCATGCTCATTTTCCAACTTATCAACATTCAATTTTAATTTTTTCACCGCCGCTCCCCCTAAAAAGGTGCACGTTACCTACATATAACGTCCTCTCTCAGGCATACAAAAAATTCCAAACTCAGCCAAATCACTGTCGATCACTTAGCCAATACCCCGCATTTTGAAGGATCATTTATACGGCTGTCATTTATTAATAACAAATTTGAGACTTTTCACATTGCACACCAGCTGGACACTACCAACGCTCACAAACCACCAAACAAAACAGCAATTGCAACAGAAAAGGAAAACAACATAAGCACACTGATGATGCATCTCCAGGCCTCTTGATCCAAACAGCTCCAGCTGTGAGGCTGCTAACAAGCCTTAGCTGGATAACTTACCCAGCGGTAAAGGTACAGAAGGTATGCAGTCCAGAACTGATCGTCGTGCAATGATGCGGCACTTGCCAAATGGCAAACAAACAAACATACATATGTACATATTATTTTCCTTGCAACTTGCTTGTCGTTCATGTTATACCTACATTGCGCATGCCTGCGAGGATCGGCTCGTTTGTCTCACGTAATATCCATACATATATCCAGCTCATATTTTCAGCGTGCTTTATTTCTTTTATTGCACTGCATGCCACAAGCGGCTGCAACTCCATTCACATGAACTGCTCGCGAACTTGAATTGCCCAGCAAGGGAACCATGGCAAGGCTAAGGCCACCATCACCGCCAGCGTCGCGACGCTTGCATCATTTGTCGAACTATTGTTGTGCGCACATTGTTTAACCGCTTGAAGCAAGCTTCTTATTTTAGTGGTGCTCGTTGTTGTTGTTGTTGCTATATGCTTAGCGTCATTGATGCCGAACTTCACGACATCATTTCCCTTACATATATAGCTATGCGGTAAGCTAAACTACAACCAGGTGGACAGTGGTAGTCGGCAGGCTGTCCGCATTGAAAACTTACTGTATGTAGTAATCGTTTGTCTGGTGTTGGTTATGATGTCGATTTGGTGGCCCATCCACCACCACACAGCCAATTCGATCAATGCGCGAACTTTGATGTCAGCATTGCAGTTCAATTTCAGCGTAGTTGGGCGGAGTGGAGTTGAGTTGCAGAAGGTGAGTGCAAAATTGAAGTGCATCATTTATCTCACAGTCATTTTGGTTTGGCATTTCGCTGTGGTATTTAAGTGAGGCGGAACAGTGGGTCGGAAATACAACTATTTTACGTGGATAATAAGTAAGAAGACCGGCATGAGTAGGAACACAAAATTTTAAAGCATAATTCTTCAAATGCGATGGTTTATAATTATGTAGTTCGGAAAATGAGCCTAAAACTGAGTCAGATACATATATATTTGCTAATATGAGCAAATCACGCGAGTGTCTTTTTTTAATGTCACTCCCTTCTCTCGCTAAAGAAGCATTCTTCTAAAGCATTCTTCTCGCATATATTTCAATCCAAGGAGTTTCAGAAACAAGTACAACAAAAAAATAAAAAAAATTTAAAATTTTAGCCAAGGCGTATTCAATAAGGTGGTATCGGTACGCCAACAACAAAATGTTCATGTATTTTGTTTTTGCTTTTGCGGCGAGGACTGTCAAAAATTTCATAGGAATGATGTGAAAGAGAACAAAAAACAATAGACAATCAACTGCTCCAACCAATCAACAGCAGCCATTTGACATATGAAGCCGTGAGGCGAAGGAAAATAAAAGGGTGATGCTATCACCTGTTAAATACGCCTTGATTTTAGCCTTAAAGCGTTTATTAAGGCGAAAACGAAACGAAATTACTCATTTTTCACTTGAAAAAATCATAATGTTTTTATTTTTAATAACTTTGGGAAGTTTTCAAATAGAAAGTTCATATTAAAGGCAGTGAAAGCTGGCATCAAATACAACATATCTTTGAAGTTGCAGGATTGTGCCACGAAATTAAAAAAATGACAGCATGCTGAATATTTGTCGCAGATATTTTGCTATATTTTGAGATTTTAAAATTTGTTTAATATCAAAATTTTAGATACATACTTCAAAATGTTAAAATTAAACAGTGAAAATGTTCTTCTCGCCAAACTGAACGAATCTAGTGTGTCACCAAATGAATTAAAATTTACATTGAGTAAAAGATGACTACGCGTTGTAACAAAAATTCCATTTTAAAATTCATTCTAAGATTGTTATATACACTAAGAAAGTAATAAATGCGTAAAGAATGCTGAGTAAAAATCTTAAACGCCGATATTTAATTTTAAATAATATGGCTCTTAAGTTAAGGCGCGCGAGTAAATGTGTTAGGTGACTGCGTATGGTGCTAGGGGGCGTATACGCTACATACGCAACTACGGGTATATGAGCATGAGTGGTTATTTTTATCACTTTTTTAGGGCCGCTTTTTCAAGTAGATTTACAAATTTGTCTGCCCTTTAAACAAAAACTTTGTTCTGAAGAAATGTGTTTAAAGGAGATAAATTTTAAAAACTATGTACATGAAAAAGCGGCACTTAGTATGTATATATTTTTCGAATTTTCATTTTAATACA
>NW_016181192.1:0-6397 GCF_001687245.7 Rhagoletis zephyria | reverse complement strand
GGCGATGTCTTATAAAATATCAATAATTTTTACCCCCAAAAGTAGCCTAGGTCGAGATAGGTCCTTTTTCCTTTAAAGCCACATTTCATTGGATTCCCAAACAATATTTTAACGTTTAACTAGCCAAAGATGTAGTTCAAGATGCCCCTATAATAGAATCTTAATTAAAATATAAAACAATTTCAAAGGAAACTGATTTTTTTTTTTTTAATTCAAAGTCAAACCATCTAAAGTGACTTAAGCTACTTGAATTGAATGGCACAGATATAATGACGAAAGTTTAGTGTGTCGAATCGGTATCGGGTACCGAAAAGGAAGTATTGGGTACCGAAATTTTTTTCAAGTATTGGGTACCGAGAATTCAGCACATCACTACTCAGAATGTCGCCTGAATAATTTTAATGACATTTGTTAACGTGGAGCAATTTGGAACCAAATGAAAGAAGTGGCGCATTTTAGGAGCTGGTGTAGTTTTCGTACTAATCTCAATGAATAAATAGTACCAAAATGTTAAAGGTAGAATTTTGATTTGAAAGAAATACTGGTGGAATAACAAATACCCGCAAAACGTTCTTTTTTATTCAATCTAATCAGATTTGTACCAAAATCCATAAATTTACACCAATTTATACACCAGTGTGCTACTTGAGATTTTTATAAGGAACAAAAAGGTACATGCATTGTGAAAAATTCTCTGTGCTTTAGTTGTGATAAATAGTTTTATTTTGCTGGTGTACGTTGTAATAATCTCATGATCTCATGTTTTTATGTTTTTGGTTTTGTTTGTCAAAATAAAATTTTACTACATCCTTTCGTACGTAATTTTTGTCGAAACGAAAGGGAAGGGAGCGAGAGGCCTTTCCCACCCTTAAGTGTCCCGGTTTGGCAACAGAGATGTCTGACAGCCCTACCTTTGACGTACGTCGAAGAGAACATAGTCCTTTTAATTTCTTATTTTTTTCTGTGCTTGAAATACTTGCATTGGTTTCTTTCTTTATTATGATTTTTTGGACCACTCTTAAAAACTACTTAATAAAAGAAGAAATTGTGCACTGTAATTCTTCAACAAATTTTCGTGATTTGCTTTTGATGTTACATATATTCGTTTCAATTATTTTAAATGGAGCTGTTTGGGGAATTTATTTTTAGCAAAAAATAAAAAAAGGTAATTATGTTTACTTGTCGGACAATATTTTTTTCATAGGGATATTCATTGGATCCTTGGCTAAAAACTTCTGTGGTAAAATTGCCCCCCTACGTCTCCCTTCTTTGCTATTTAAAGTCAAAGAGTAATCTCCTTCAATAGAGATTTCCAGCAGAAATGATCAACGTCTGGCTATAAAGCGAATTGATGCTAAAATAATTAAAAAGCTCTTGGGGGTGACCTTTAATTAGATAAGAATTACGTAATTATCTGAGATTCAAATGCTTATAACAAACGGAGTGCTTTTTAAAAAATAAAAATATTCTGATCCGATTCGGCTCGCAACCACGACTTTGAGAACAAAATTTTGTTCAAAATTTTCATTCCTGGAGAATAATAATTTATTTTCCATATCTACCTATTTAGCTCGCTATAAGCACAAATTTTTCAAACCAGTCGCAGAAGAAAGTATTAACAATTAATTACAAAACTAAAATCGAAAAACGCTGATGAAGTTACAGATTCCCCAAATTCTGAAACAGCCAAAGGAATGAGAATGAAGAATTCTTTTTAAAAAGCTTTAGAAAAACCTGACACAGCTGGTTTGGCTTGTAAGCGCTGTTTAAACAACGATCTCGCCATTAGATTCTAATTGTTTCTTACAAATACTTGATATCCGCATTCGCATCCGCGGATGTTTAAAATTCCGCATTAGCAACATCCCTAACTCGTATGCATACTGGCATGTATATAAGGAGAACAAAAATTATATTTTTAAAAAGCGGATAGAAAAAAATTACTAGCAAAAAATGTAATAATTTGTGGTGATGGCGTGTTGGCGCATTTGAATATTCATCAGATTAACAAAGCGTTTAATAACTATGATGAATTTCACTCAAATATTTTTTCGTTGTGTTTATACTTTATTGATTCTTGCACTTGCGTGATGTCATCAACGTAAATATGTACCATTACGATGTGTTCGAAATAAGGAATATATACTCAGTAAATTCGGAAAAATTGTAAAGTTAAGCAATCAATCAAATCTAGACTAGTTAAGACAATGGAAAGCAAAAAAAAAAAACCAAAAGTTGTGGTAATGCGGAGGCGGGAACTTACATACAGAAAAACATAAAACGCTGTAAATTTGTATAATTTTGTGTGAATACGTAAAAAATTATACGCATATAATAAAAACGCTTAGCCAAGATTACCCAAGTGACCTTAAGATAATGGCCTTATATATTATACATACATATATATGTATATGGACATAAATACATATTTAAATACATAAACATTTCAAGTTAATTTAGTTTAGCTTTGTATTAAGATAAACCACTTTTTCATTGCCAGATGAGTGGAGCTATAAAATTTTTTCATCGAAAATTCGACTCTTATTCCTGAACTAAAATTGTAACCTCTAAGTAAAAAAGGCATTGACACAAATATTCATTTCATTGACCGCAACCACATTTATAAATATGAATGATGTTAAACCACAGCTCGCCTGCAATTATTTCATAATAAGATAACAGTCGCGCCTTACTTACAATAATTAAAGCAGGAACAATGAAATACGGTATTGAGAACAATCGCGTACCTGATAAGCATTTAAATTGCGCAGGAAATAAATCTTGCCAAATTGGCAATAAGTGCAATTTACATATGCACACGCTCGTATAGGTGTGTGTATGTACAATTCAAAATAATAAATAAATATTATTAAAATTTTACAAGTTGCATACGAAAGCAACGAGTGTTTACATTAGATGGGGAGGACTTCTATAAAGCTTAGATAAACTACAAACAATGCTTAAATTTACTTCCAAAGTGTACTTGATTTTGAATCGGAAAAGGAAATATAAAACAACAGAAAATGAAAAGAAACACGCTCTCATTTTTGTTAACACGAATGGAGAGATCCACAATTTTACGCCCTGTCTGAAGGGAGCACGGATTTTTTATGGGAAGCTATTCAACCGCAGAAGTACATCCTCTTTTATAATGTATGTATATTAGGGTGGTCCAAAAATGAATGTGAAAAGGTAAAGTCGGAATTTTTATGCTCTCACCCCTAGGATTGTTCTATGCCGAAAATATGGTAGCTCGATTTCAAAAGAAAATGCCAAAAGCACAGTTACGTCAAATGGGAGCAATGATGGCTAAGAAGAAGTGAAACTACATTTAAATATTTGTTTCATGGAAATACATACAAGAGCATTTTTTCATGAGAGCTGCCAACTGATTTAAGAAATTTTAATATAAGAAAATTTCTTTTCCGAGAAAGAAAGAAAGAGAGAGGATAAGAAAGTGAAATAGGAAACGATAATAAAAAGGAGAAGAAATGAGAAAACGTCAAAAATTATGCCGCATTGATTTGGGTTTAGCGCACGCTGGAACTCATTTGCATTGAAAAACGCAACGTTTAGGCAGGCCAGTAAGTGTAAATAAAAGTCACCAAAGGGAAAATAAAAAATTTGGGAGCAAGTCTCTTTTAGTTGATTTTATTTTTCAACTTAAAGTAATCAATTCCACAGTACATGTAGGAATACATACTTAAATATTTACTCAAGAATGAATGTGTTTGTTCTTTGGCTGCTTTTGTATAAAAGGCACACAAAAATTGTACAAAAAATTAATGCCTGAAAAACGTGATGAGATTTACTGACGCGATTTGTTGACAATATTTTGACCAAGCAACAACAAGGAAAAACATCTGTAAGAAATATAAAAGCAAAAATCGGTTATATGTAGATTTTTGTGAAAATATATGTTTGGAATCAAAGCGAAGAAAGCAAAGTGGGAATAACAGAGAAATGATGTTATGTAAATTAAAAATCGGGCATAAAATCAGAAGTATTTTAAAGGTAGATAAGTAGCACACTCATACACTGGGGGAAATAATGCATAGTAAAAATGAATACTTTATATTTGATTANTGCAAATCTACCAGCCATGCTTTCTACTGTCGCATTTAACATGGAGTTGTCCTAGGAGGTGACAATTGCCTCCAGCTGCGTAACTTTTCACTAGTAATTGTAGTAGTAACACGTAACCTGTAACCGAACCAATTTTTTTTCGTTGTGCACTTTACAGATACTTTTTCATAATTAAAAAAACGAAAATAAAGATTTTAAATTATATGTTCTGCATAGTGAGATTGGAACACTTTCGGCCGAAACTAATTGCAGCCAACATCTTTGCGCACTCAGCTACAGTCACAACATGTAAGTGTGCTTTTAAATGTTCGCTATGAATCAAGCCAGGCGACGATTTGTTCAAATTTAAATTTGTCTTTGCTATTGTCTTTGCTATTTATTTTCCTGTGATCGAACGTACAAAAGCTGCAGCGTGACGTTGTTTGAAATTTTATTATTATGCTGAACTGATTCTTGATAATTTTAACAAAATTGTCATTTAATTAATATCTCAATCGTTTGTGTATCGATCGATTTGAAATTTTCACACAATAAACTACAAACTACTCCAAAGAATTTAAGTTTAACACCACTTCTCAACAGGAAACAGAACATGGATGAGTATTCAAAATTTATTATTTGTATTTAAATGATTAATAACAAAATCCTTTATGTAATAATGGAGCACTATTATATTAAAACGGCCAATAACCTTTAGAAAGTGCAATATGTAACCAATAGCTCGATTTATTACTACCTGGAGCATAACATGCTATTGGAACTAGTAATGTAACTAGTACGAAAGCGACAATTGTCTCCGAACCCGCTGCAGGGCGGTGACAACACACACATACATACATAGTACATACATGTTTATCTGTACAAATCGCGTGCTGTGGTGTTGATGGATATTCAACATTTGAAAGCAAATTTATATGACTAGGTGTAGCTGAGTGCGCAAAGATGCTTGCCACAAGTTGTCGATATCCGGAGATGATCGGGTTTCGAATTCCACTGCAGGCAACATAACATGAAAATCAAATTTTTTTTAGTTTTTGTCTGATTATTCACTTCACGGTGGCTTTTTCAGANAAAAATTTATATGACTGGGTGTAGCTGAGTGCGCAAAGATGCTTGTCACAAGTTGTCGATATCCGGAGATGATCGGGTTTCGAATTCCACTGCAGGCAACATAACATGAAAATTAGATTTTTTTTAGTTTTTGTCTGATTATTCACTTCACGGTGGCTTTTTCAGAACGAACGCGGTCATTTTAATAAGCGCGTAATTTAATTAAATATTTACCAATATACAGTACTCTCGTTGACGTTTATAGTAAGATCAATTACGTTTCTATTTGATTTTAATATTTTTTTCCCTCAGTGTATGTATGTATGTATGAATGTACTTAGATGTACATATACTATGTAAAATTGCGGGAGTGCAGCTGGATTGAAGGTGTGGCTCCGGTTCTTGTTGGTAGTCTCACAATTGGTTAAAAAGAGTGACGATTACCAATTTTAATTTAAAGGAGATGAAGGTACATATTTTTTACATATGAATATACATATGTATGTACATATTAAGCACCCCCATTTCAAAGTGATATTGTTTGCGGCTTTTGTTTATTTATTTATTTTTAAGTATTTGCAATTACATTCTCTTACAAAAGACGTACAAACCCATGATAAAAAACTTTGTAGAAAACTAAAAAAATTCAACAAATTATCATCAAGATTTAAACTTTTTTCTTAGAAGTGTTAGAGTTTTTCTGAGTATATAGTTTTATAGCCGATTAAATTTTAGCGCACTAATAGCAAGTTTCAAGTGGCTAAAATTACCGTTGATTTTTCAGATTTTTTTTGTCGCAGTTGTTGCACTTTTCTTCCATATAAAAATAAATTGTTTTTGTCAATGTTATTGTGGCTTGTTAATTGTTTTTATTCGACACAAATGCGACAAAAAATTTATAAAAAAATCAATTGTAATTTTTAACCGCTTAAACCTTGCACATAATAAAACTTAGCAGGCTTACACCTGTATACTCAAAAACAATTCTAACACTTCTGAGAAAAGAGTTCGAAACGTGGATGAAAATTTGTTGAATTCCTTTTTTTAGTTCTCTATAAAGTTTTAAACATGGATTTATATGTGTTTTGTCAATTGGCAAGCAATATAACTTTGAATTTGGGGTGCTATTAATATGACCAATACTGTATATATGTACATAAGTACATAAATAAGAGTAAATATATGTAAAGGCATCATATAGCTTTATAAAAAAGTGGCAAATTATCCACTCAAAACCTAGTAGGATTTTAAAAAGAAATTT
>NW_016181189.1:0-6398 GCF_001687245.7 Rhagoletis zephyria | reverse complement strand
GGTATGTTGGTGGCAAACATAAGTCTGCGAAGAAGATGCTACAATCTGCCAAAATCTCATACACACACATACCCAGATTTGCCACCACAAATGCTGACAAATGCTACGCTCAGCGGGCTCAGCGGGTTTAGCAAGCAGTTAAGTTAAGCATTATCAAGTTACTTGTACTTTTGCTATAATCACTGGCCGCGCTGCCGCTGTGGCTGCTGCTACCATCGTTGTTGTTGTTGTTACTGTTGCCGCTGCAAAAAAAAAAAAAAAATCAAAAAAAAATTTAAAAATTGCTTATATCAAGAAATACAAATCACTTTATGCCAAATGTTGCTGATGACGTCTTTTTCGGCCGTTTTTTCACACACACACACACGAAAAAACACCAAAAACCAAAGGCCACAACCACATTCATAAATACATACATATATATATATATAAGTGTATAAATCTCGTGTATAATTGTGAATTTTTATAATCGCATACAATACAAATATCCAATAGCTGAGCTGTGTGGAAGCGCCTAAAAACGTTCCTACACGCACATCATCTCTTTTTTTTTTTTTGTACATATTCGCGTGTAAATCTACATTGAGTTTTTGTCAACTTTAAGCAGAAACTAGATTGCAATGAAGATCTGGTCTTGACGCTCTCTGTACCGACCGACTTCGCGTCGATGGCAGCAGCCATAACAGCAACTAATTTGGGCTGTTTTTTCGGCGCTGGCTCATCTGCTGTTGCTGCTGCTGCTGCTGCTGCTGGCACTGACCGGATCAGCTACGCAATCGCATGGCTTCTTGACTGACTGGCTGGATGGTTGGCTGGTTGGCTGGTTGGCTGTCCGTCACTCGCTCGCTTGGTGCTAAATATTTGATCATGCTTACAGAATTGCCGAAACTACAAAATTGTTGCATGGTCTCGTGGTGATGCGTACTGCGTTGGTTTGACCTGGTATACTATAATGTTGATTGTGTGTATGTGCTTTGTTGTTGTAGCAATGTTTTTGGCTGGGCGATGTTTGTGCTAATTGCCACTCGAATAATGGGTTGGTATGGAAAAAGAGAAATACCTCAAAGCAATTAAAAGGTGTCAGTCCTTAAAAGAAACAAAAAATGCATGTGTTTGTTCAGTTAAATCGCTGTAGAATGTTTTCGTTTGTTTTGTGGGGAATATCTGAATCCTAGCTTTTTCAAAGTGTAAGTTGTATATAGAAAAGTAATTGTTAATTTTTTCCTAAGTGGGCGATATCAGTTTTTTATATTTTTTTTATTTGAATTTGGTGGTTGCAGAGGAGAATTTAAAACAACTAAAATTTATTTCAATGAAAATATTTTTACCATAAAAATACCCTTCTGGTTGTTCTCGGGTAGGACGAGTCCGTATCTGCAATTTATTTATACCTAGAACGACCGCTATGGTGCGATATTTGGGAAAAAACAAGATCTTTGCACCCTATCGGCCATTTTTTGTAAGAAAAAAATGCAGGTTTAGATTCCAAGTAATCGCTAATGGTAAATTTATTTGCATTTAAATCATTAATAATTTTAAAAGCTCACTTGCATTTATTTCTTCGCTTCGAATACCTAAACGAACCGGAATTCGAGCACGAATATGAATCCGATGACTACCACCAATATGAGGACGAAAACCAAGTCGAATAAGCATACAAAATCCAACTCGAATACTTATACGATAACAAATACCAAAACGAATACAAATATAAAGACGAGGGCTAGGGCGAGGACGAACGCGATTACGAAGAGCATACATTTACGGAAATTAGGATGAATACGAATACGAATACACGTCGAATTATTAAGCTTAAGAAAAATGTCTGCAACAAGAACCGAAATAGAACTGAATTGAACAAAGTTGCTCTTATGTAAGTAGGTAGTGTGGCCCAGGTGCATTAATTTTTTTTTTTTTTTTACTTTTCTACCAGAAAATATCTACCATCTACCAGTAAATATTCGAGCTAATGAAAATACTAGAACATTTTGATATATTTTCTATTTAATAATTTTTACGCTAATAACAAACGTCTCGGATTTTCAGCAAACTTTTCGATCTCATGTCTTTCTTCTCTTGTTGTGTTTCTGAGCCAGGTTTCTATTCTACGAAGTGTACTAAACGATCGTTCCACAGTGACTGTTGTGCATTAATAATCACTCAAAATAGAAATACACTTATTTATCGCTGGTAGAAATTGATGTTCTCTTCTTTAAATAGATCTACAAATTCAACATCCTTCAAATCTTCTTCGGACAAGTTCTTTTTCTTCCATAAATTGTACAAAACAAATGAGTTCACTGCCCATATCTATATCATAGATCTGTTGAAAGTGCCTCGCTTTCTTTTGTACCTTTTCCTGGGACATTTAATCGAATACAATGGCGCTGTAGTATTTTCATTGAAAAGACGTAGTTGTAAAGAGGCTGTTGGTGAATCAAGATACGGTATTATTATAGACGGTCACCAGTACTGATTTTCATTGACCCCCGATGGGGGTAATTTTACTTTCATATTTACCTGTCAAACGTGGTAGAGAAATTTGTACTCATAGATCGACTGTAATAATGCGAGATTTCTCAATCAACTCTGTTCTTAACCACCTCCAAAATATTTTCAATATGCTTACCAACGGTGGTGAGACCTATTGCCTTCATTTGTAAAATGTTGCTGTAGAATCCAGCAACGTTGAATATTTAGCAATTGTCATTAAAGCAATGATGAACATGTTATAGCAGCACACACAAATGAAACGCAGACTTTCTTGTGGGAAATTTTTCCTGAATTCACAAATTTTTTACAACTTCAGAAAATTTCTCTGAAAAATTCCTGATAGCCTTATATATTTCTGACCATGTAGGAAGAAAAGGTTCACGTCACCTGACTCAGTGACTATTCCTGCAATCAGAGCAAAGTTCTGATTTATATGGATCCGTTAAAGATCTTGGAGTATGCCAGACTTAGTTACAATAGCACAAGCGATTTGTTGCAGTCTCATATTGCGACATCAAACTTTCTAAGCAACTTTACTTCCGATAAAAAAGAATCAGAGGCCATATTCCGTACCGCCATGTGAGGCAAATTGCCCAAAGATTTCAGGCTGCTGAAAGGAAAGCCTTGCCCACCCTGGCGTTATTGGATAATCATGATAATAAGTGGGATCGATCGCTGCAGCGAAGCAAGCAAGCTCACACGACAGCTATACGATAATATCGCACATGATCTGCAAAGGTGAAACAACTCAAAATTACACGTTCGTCAGAAAATACTAAAAGCTATTCTAAGAATTGCTAGCCATATGGGTAAGGAAGACTTTACTTTAAGTTTTTTCAGTAACTTATAACAAAAATTTGCTCCAACTTTTTCTCAAAGGTAAATAAAAGCTCTATGTATATTTTTAGTGCATAATTTCAAAAATGCCAAATTTTGAGTTGTGTCACTTTCGAAAATCGCCTCATCTGATATTAAACCCATATTTTTCTTAGATGTACTGGTTTGGTGCGGTTACCCACCCGTAGAGAAAAGACGCCAAGTTGCGGATTAGGAAGTCATCCGTATATTTACTGATGGGTTCAAGATGGACTGCGTTTTAGAGACAGGAAAAAAGCAAACTAAAGGGTGGTCATAGAACTACACTTTTAACATAGCACGTAAGCTATGTTAACCATCAAATCATCAATTCAATTTCTTCTAATGAAGTCAACCGCATTCGTTTTGAGAGGATTAACTGACGGATGAGAAAGAGTTACGCATTTTTTCTTGTCCTATTAGTTCCGTAACGTGTTCCCAAAATAACCGATTCTTATTAAGATAAGTCTATAACTACAAAAAAGGCAAAGCTTATTGTGAATATGTGAATGTTATACCTTGCTATCGTCAAGGTAATTTACATTGGCAAACTTACTCATTTCTCCTCTCCAAAGCCCATAATAATAAGTTTTATTTAAAAAGGTTACTAATTGTCTAGAGATTGCGGAACATGGTTAATATGTCGGATTTGAACTAAATTGGCAATTTCAGTATAGAAAAAGCTTACACTTCGTAGGTAGTCTTTATACTATTTACATTTTTCAAATTATCTTTACAGGTGTCAATTTTCAACTCTCGGCAAAAATAATTCCGAAATAGATACAGCGTTCTTAAAACGTATCTCGTCTGATACCCATATTAAATATTTCCTTTAGCTTGTTTAAGTTTATTTTGAGTTTTTGAATAGGTGGCAACGCCCTACAAAAATATTTTAAAAATAAATTTTCTGAAACCAATCTAGTTTAATACCTATATTAAAATAATGCGTTTAACGTGTTAATTTTACTGATTTTAACTTTTTGAACAGGTGGCAACCTTCTTAAATAATATTTTTTAAATCGTTCTTAACCGTTTTTGTTTAACGCCCACATTGTTGTAATATTTAATTTACCTTTATTTATGAATTGAATTTACTTTTGGCTATCGAGCAAAATTGCCCGGCGCACAGTGCGCTGTAGCCGTGAAGCAGTTACTTGAAACAAAAGTGTCGCAGTTTTCCCACTGATCGTCGTATTCTAGTCATGCGGTTTCCTGTTGAGCCTCAAAGATTTTGGATAGGAGTGCGTGACATCTTGAGTCCTTCATTTGGATATACAGTCAATCTACTTTCGATAAAATAATATTTAACATTTAGATTAAATCACCAAACTTGCTCTATAGTCATGTAAATTAGTTGTTGATGACGCAAATTCGCTTCCGACAAATACATGATTAGATTTTTTTCTCTTGAAGATCGCTTCTTTGCCGTAAGCATAAATTTAAAAGACAAAACTTTGTACAAAGCATGACACTGAAGATGTCACAACGCCGAAACCGGTTTGTCACCAAACCAAATTTGACAAAGGATGACGGAAAATCGTTGCACAATACAGCATAGAATATATTATGTCTGCGGTTAGAAATTTTAATATTCCATAAATTTGATTTACTGACGGTTAGTTATGTAATAGAATCATTAAAATACGTGTGTTGTAAAGCCCAACTGTCTAAAACATCATAAAGTCTTGTCGTATAAATTATGAAAATGCCAGTTTGGTTTTGTTAAATTAATTTATGTTTAATTTTTCCTTTATAAAAAAACCAGATGTTAAAAAAAGCTCTAACAAAAACCAAGCGAATGCTGTAATACATGTAGGCATACATATGTAATGTATTTGTGTGTATTCATAAAAGCAATCAAAATTACAAAAACATGAAAATGCGTCATTAGAACTCAGCATGCGATTAAAAATGCAAGCATACATATACCACAAAGTTTTTATGATATACCTGTACGCATGCGCATAAAACACTATACAAAAATACGCGCAGTTGAAAATGTGACGAATTCATAGCAAGAGTGGCTGCGTCAAGTTCGTGAGTGGGTCGAAATGAATCTTCTTCGCATAGACTTGTTTCTAACTAGTTGCTTAATCCACTGATGAGTTGCTGCCGCGCGCAATCGAAGTCGGTCAAAAACGTTGGACTGCAACTAAATATGTACAATAAAAATAAAAAAACACTTACAATTCTTGACAAGCGCAGGGTGGACAACCGAGCATAGTGCAAGTAATACAGTTTCTTATATGCGAATCTAAAGTGATTCTCACAGTGGGTGTACTAAGTTCTAATAAAGCTTTGTTAGAAGCCTGTCTAAACACATATGCTGTTGTACAAATTCACATACACATGGTATGAATAGATATTTTGATCTATGTACGTATGTATATATATTTTGGTAAGATTATCGATATAGAAAAGTTGGTTTAGGTTAGATTAGGTACTTAAAGAGAACACTTATGAAAAGTTCCATGGTTATCCATTGTGAATGCCATCTGTGAGTGGGTGCCAAGAGCAATGGAGTACTATTTTTTTATTTTGTATTTAATAACACAATAGTAGTTTATCCCTCTGATTTATATTATTTTTTTTTTCAGACTATTGACAAAATCGTCTTCTTATTCGTCCTTTAATCCCAAGCGAGACACAGTCCTACGCCACGTTTCATGCCGTCCGCCGGGGGGTCTGCTACCTGCGGATTAGGCGATTTCATTCCATGGCCTTCTTTGCAATACTGCCGTCTTCTTTGCGCAAGGTGTGACCTATCCACTTCCATTTCGGTGTCCAGATCCATAAGTACATTAAATTTCTCACAGTCTCAAGTATTTGGTCAGAGACTGTGACGCCACCACAAGCCTGCGCTGGCATAGTTACAACTTTTCTCTCATTAAAGTTGATCCTTAGGCCTGCCGTCTAAGCTTATCGGTGCAGCGCGCTGCCAATTTTAGACCAGATTGACAAAATAAATTTTTATGAATATTTGAATACAGTATATTTTGCCTAGCTGCACATCCTTCTTTGCACGTAACCGAAAAAGGCACTTAAGCGAA
>NW_016181188.1:0-6398 GCF_001687245.7 Rhagoletis zephyria | reverse complement strand
TTGCAATATTATCGATTTATTTAAACTGCAGTTTTTAAACAGGTATCAACTCTCTATTTTTTTTCTTTCTATACTTTAAGTTAGACTTCTGGCTATGTATACATCTGTGAAAACCGCTTTCAATTTCATGCATTATTTTTCGAGTGATTCGCCTACAAACACATAGACATACAGACAAAAATTCTAAAAATTGCTAATTTGGCTTCTGTTGCTCTAATAAAGACCCCGATATTAGTTTTTCTTTAATATTTATAATATATGTACAGACATCGATCGGCCTCTTACAATTTTAAAAGGGGTTTGAAGATTTTTTTTTAATAAAATTATTTGCGCAAAACCAACTCACGGTGGGCAGGAAGCGAAGATAGGTTGCATAAAAATGTCGACAAAATCTGAAAGCAGGGTTGTATTTGTTGATATCTTAAGGTTAAGAATCCGCTTAAATTGAAATCCTAGCTGCTCCTGTTTTAAAGATATCCACATTTTATATACTTCTGATAGGATACGTGGTGTTGCACACGTGGTGGGCACACGTGGTGTTGAATCAAACTGAACATTTGAATGCACATTTACATGTCTGGCTGTAGCTGAGTGCACGAAGATGCTTGCCACAATTTGCTAATTTCCAGAGCGTCAGGGTTCAAATCCCATTACAGACTATGGTTGCCAAAAGAAAGCCGTTTAAGGAGGTCTACAACCGAAAATATATTTGTTGAAGGTTACCACCTGTTTGAAAATTTAATTTAAATTTACTTGATACGTTAAATTTAATATTGCAATATTGGTATCAAGCTTAAGAGGTTTAAGAAAGTTTACTGCCGAAAATATTTTTTAGAATTGAATTGATGGAATATATGAAATATTACAATACGCGCATCAAGCACCACAAAAATACTGTTAAAGCGCAGTGAAGCACGCCGGGAGCTTATATAAAAATCTCTGACGTTATGACACTTGGTTTTCGTCTGGTTTCAAAAACATGCAATATCTCCCTAAGTGACCTAAAACAAAACCACACTCATTCGCGCGCTCGCTAAAATGGAAGAAAAGGACGTGGCGCTAAGAAAGCATAGATCGGATTTACGAGGAGCGAAACTTCCGAAAAGAACTGATCGCGATTGACTTCGTCAGTGCCTATCAGTGTTGCCAACTCGTGGGATTTCACACGATAAAAGAGCGCGTGAGATTTTGCGTCTCATTAGATATGGGATTTCTATCTAAATGCGACGAAGAAAAACATACAAAAATAATTGACGCCGAAGGAAGACACATTGCAAAAATTAACGACGAAGATAGATGCATGCAATTTTTTTACGCACAAAAATAAATAACGTCGAAGGAAGACGCTTTAAAAAATGTACCTTGTAAAAGCTGACACTACCTTCGATATTAAATAAAATTATTTGCACAGCAACATTGTGAATAGAGTATAACCATACGAGCACTAAAAGCAATAATTTTAATAATTTTTTTTTAGTTATTTTCATTTAATTTGAATGGCAATACATTTTCAAGGGATTTATTTACATTTAATACACTTTTGCATCACCAGAAGAGGTATGTAAATAAATTTCAGTCATATCTTGCAAGACGATATACATACATAGCTTTGAAAAATATTCCGAAAAGACATAACTAAAAATTCGGCTGAAATTACTTTTATATTTTCTTAGAAAAATTACACTACTCAACCAAGTGTAAGAGATGTAGTTTAAGTTGAAAATCTATCCTGATTTCGAAGTTCATAAAAGTTGTATCAGTCAGGCGTAGTCATCGATATAAAGGTCAAATATGCGAATTCCGTTTTCGTTTAAAAATGCGGTTATATTCGAAATGAGCTGACTATAAATAGTCGATACTTACTAGTATTGATGTTATGCTTATGATTTTTAAAACTGAGTTCTTTCCCTGTCGGAAAATCAACTACGCATATTAAAAGCAATTAAATATTTTTTTTTTTTTAACTACAAGTAGGTGAAATTCCCAAAATGTGAAAATTTCGCATTTTCGCATAGAAACTATTCCGCTTTTGGGTCATTATTTTACAAATAGCTTTGTTTTAAAGACACCTTAATTTTTTTAGCACTTTTCCGAAAATTTAGTCGACACCGTACCGAGAATTTACTGCTAAATTTTTTTTTGAAGATAGGAAGGTTTTAAAATAGATTAAAGTACGCTTATTTACCGAACTTTGCCATATTCAATGTCAAATTCAAAATTGGTTCAACTAATCGTATTATCGTATAATTTTTTTTTTGTGTTTTAAAGTTTGAAATATTTGCTAGATAACTGCGTGCAAATAGTATTTCAATTTTTATGTTTAATAAAGTAGAAAGTAATTGAATTTTTAAATATTTATTACATATTTATTCACCCCCCAAAACAAATATATATAATCGAGAAAAATTTATAATATCCGCTAACTTTTGTTTAAAAAACCCATGCAGTCTTTTAAAGTTCGAAACATAACAAGTAATTCCTGACGTGAGTCAAGCGCCTCTCAATTTTCACGTACAGATCGTGTGTGCGAATCAGCTTAGGCCGTGCCAGCAGTATTGCCGGGTTTTTAGTTCGGTCGTCATTTGGGCAATTTTTAACTGTCCCGACGACTTGGTGATTTCGACAAGCAACTGATGAATTTTTCTCTGTGTAGTTTTTAGTGCCAGCTTTTTTTCGGGGTGATTTGTCGATTTTTTTTATTTTTTTATTTTTGCACTCTATTATCTCTAACCCAAACTAAAATATTTGTATATATACTTATTTCAAGCCCATCTTTAAAAGTATAAAGATTTTTTGGAGAAAGGGTTCCTTAACAGTACTATATATACGCCATGGCTAAAAAATTTTAATAAACAGGGAGAAAAAATACATATTGAAATCCATTTGTCCTTTTATATACCCAAGTGCATTGTCCAACACAAAGGGCTAAAGAAATATTTTTAGCAGGAAATTTTGTTATCCGCTTAGTATATCTTACGTACGCTGAATGCTATATCTAAAAGCAATTAAAAATATCTCTGTTAAATATAAGCAATGCAAACTTTAATATTTCGTTAAAACGTTTTCTATATAATTTTTTTTCGTATAACAATTATCTGCCAGAATACCTACGGATACATTTAATGTGTTGAGGATTTTTCAATACAAACGACGATTTTGGAGAGCCCATTTGACGATTTCTCAGTTCAACAACGATTTCTCAGTTGTACAAATTAGGTTCATTCCTTATCTTTTTGGACTAAAATCTGAAAAGTGTCAAAATGCCAGAGCGTAAACAAAATGCGCTCACTAAAAGAGAATATCAGGAAAAGTAAAGGAACGCAAAAAACCAAATTTTTAGTCCAAAGAATGGCAACAACAAAACTAACGTCAAATAAGAATGGAAATGTATGTACAAAACACATTCACACAAGCACAAGCACAATAACCACTTACTATATCAATTATTTTTTGCCTCCTTCCAATTTCAATTCACTTTTTTTACTTTTTTAGAATATTCTCAGTTTTTGCGTATTCTTTAATTTCCGTTAATTTAAATTCAGTTGAGTTTGACACTTTTCAGGATTTTGCCAGAAAAAATTCTTCTGACTAAATCTGACTACTTCGGACTGATGAGAGTCACTCTCACTTAATGTTGCTCTCTCATTTTTGCTGTCATTTCCGAGTTAAGGAACGCTTTTTGGACTAAATCTGACTACTTCGGACTTTTTCTGACTATTTCTGGGAGATAAGGAACGCTCCTATTAGTATGAGTTTTGTCAAATCGTGTTCCTGCCAACCCAAAAATTTGCGAGCAATGGGTTGAGAGCGCAAATTGAAGGTTCTCTTGAACGGGATGTTGCAAATTCTTGCTGGAAAAAATTTTCCTAGCACAAATTTGCAAGCAGGATTCTGGCACATTGTTGTATTTTGGTTGACAAAAATGTGAGTAAACAAGCTCGTTAAATTTAAAAATTTATAAGCCATTTTCTAATGAAAAAAGTACCTAAATATTTATTTACTGAATTAACTTAGTTAATGCCAATGATTTTAAGTCCACTCGGATAAAAAAAAATCGAGGTTTTAATCAATTATTTGTATGACTGACGCAATGCATACTGTGGACNTTAAAAAAAAGCGAGGTTTTAATCAATTATTTGTATGACTGACGCAATGCATACTGTGGACGGACCCCATTCAGCAGTGCGCCGCTGGGAAACAGCGATTCTTTCATATTCTTTCACATTCACTGAGAGCGGACTAGCGGTCTGAGTTGAGCGCCACCTATGTTCTTTGCATCGTGTAGAGCACTCGGCAATGGCTTGGAGGCTTCGACGGGCTGCTTCATTAACAGGGCTGCCAACTTGGCTCAAACCGTGCCCTATTTTACATCAAATGACACTTAATTTTTCAATTTAGCACAAAGTGCCAAAATTGCACTTTTGAAAAATAGTAATTGTTGAATACATTTTTGTGAAATCCTTTGCATGTACTTCTTTTTCTCAACTAAAATTTTCTAATTTCAAAAGATTATTCAACTAATTTATTTATTTGGCATTGCACTGTTTTCTAGAAATGTATACATGTAGTTCTTATTTTATTGCTAAATGGGAAGGTTTAAAAATGATGACACCTTTTTTAGCACTTTTATTTTTCTATTTGGCACATTTTGGCACTTTTTATCCCCAAAATGGCACCTCACAGGTAAGAATAGTTGGCAGCCCTGTTCANATTTTCTAGAAATGTATACATGTAGTTCTTATTTTATTGCTAAATGGGAAGGTTTAAAAATGATGGCACATTTTTTAGCACTTTTATTTTTCTATTTGGCACATTTTGGCACTTTTTATCCCCAAAATGGCACCTCACAGGTAAGAATAGTTGGCAGCCCTGTTCATTAATTAAGTAGAATAGCAGAGAACTTTTAGAATTGCTAAGTTATTTCATTTCCTGTATTGATGAAGATGTGCTTTGGGCCCACCTCCGCAAGTAAGATATACAAAATATGACTCTATGCGTTGTCAAAAGGAGAAGAGTTTCATATCCAATATACTTAACTCCTCACTGCAGTCATAAGTTAAAAAAAAAATGATGTATTATGGCTTAAGAAACTTGACTATCAAGTGAGCTCTCGATGAAANCATATCCAATATACTTAACTCCTCACTGCAGTCATAAGTTAAAAAAAAAGATGTATTATGGCTTAAGAAACTTGACTATCAAGTGAGCTCTCGATGAAAGAAAAAGTTGATCGCAAATCAATCCAACCAATGTGCTTGTGTAATAAAAATGCCAACTATCTCGCAAAATAGTAGTAAAGTCGGTCCTTGGGGAGTACGGGAATATAAATGACAAAAGAGTAGTTAACAACTACTATAGTAGTACTTTCAAATATGGCAGATGACTCACGTCAGATATTATTTAATATTTTTTGAATTAAAGGAGACTCCATATCTATTTACATTGGGTACGAAACGATTAGTGGAATCAAAGATGTAAAATTTTGAATGTGGCAAAGTGTGGTAAATCATCGTAAATCTTTGAAAAATTTTCTCTTCGACTATATCCTGATATCTTTAGGCATTTCTTTATTTAAAGCATACATACGAATTATGAAGGTGTACGATTTGTAAAATAATGACCCTTATGGACTTTTGTGTGCCATAACCGGAAGTATTGCTTAAAGTCTCCTTTACAGATCTGTGATGTGTATAGTACATAATCTGTAAGCCTTGAAATAAAGGTCGTACGTGCATATTCATCTGTTATGTGTTGTCCTGTAATATTCCCTTGTTTCAGATTTGTAACTTCATCTCGGAAACTAGACCAGGCCCAGAGAAATTTTGGTGAATTTTGAAATCAGTATGAAATTTCAATTAACTAAAGGTATACCTGAGTAGTGTTATTTCTTAAAAAAAAATGTTTCTCTTCGTATCGTAATTTTTATTGTGAAAAAAAAAGGTGCTAAGTATGTATAATGTTTGCCATTCAAATCACATAATTGGTATTTGATATTTTTTGTGTGTTTTTGAGGCCATTCATTTCGTTGAATACATGCAAAACATCAGTGTTAATCTTAAAGTTAATACTATAATACATAGTAGTTAGTAATGTGAAGCAAATATGTGAACAACAGCAATTGGGTTGATTCGCAGATAGATATGGGATTGTGGCAAAGGTTTCTGCAAAAAGCTGAAAATCATACAAAATTCGGTTGGCGGTGGGGTGAAAGTGAAACGCGGGGCAGGCGCTACTTTACAGAAATCTATACGTTTGTTGTCACTAACAATAAAATGCATATTTTTCGAAATAAACTAACTCAATGTATGGTTTTGGATAACGTAACTAATTTTCTAGCTACTAAACATATTTAAATTAGATGCTAAGTGATTTTTTTTATTTGTAAATAGTAAGCCCCC
>NW_016181187.1:0-6398 GCF_001687245.7 Rhagoletis zephyria | reverse complement strand
CATAAATACATTTGCTATATTTATAGTATGGTGGTCTGGACACACAACATTGCATGTTGATAAAAGCGCTGTAAAAAGATATTTATCCAACTAGGAATGTTCGATATCGTATCAATTATTCTGAATATCGATATTTCANTGTTGATAAAAGCGCTGTAAAAAGATATTTATCCAACTAGGAATGTTCGATATCGTATCGATTATTCTGAATATCGATATTTCATGGCACGATAATAGATTTTTTGAATCGATATTCCAAGATCGATATATGGAAGACATCGATACTTTACCCACAGTATCGATATTTAAGTTGAAATTTATTTTTCATTTACAAATAAGTATATAGAAAATACTAAACTAAATTTTCCAGCACGTGAAGACGGCCGGTTAACCGCAGAACTCCACAGGCAAACACCGATGGCCTACCAACTGTCATTTTGACGAGCAATATAATTGCAAGCTTTTGCGTGTGGGCACTTTGATGTCTTGAAATAAGCATTTGTCGCGTGACGCCTCCAGACAATATTCTCTCAATTTTGGTGTTCAAAAACATTTAAATCATTAAAAAACTTGCTGAATAATTTCCTAATACGTAAACATAAATACTCCAATAGGGAACAGATTTTTATTTTGATTTAATATCAAAATTTCATCGATATTACCACCAGCACGCTTTCCTTCAAATGAAAATANATATTCTCTCAATTTTGGTGTTAAAAAACATTTAAATCATTAAAAAACTTGCTGAATAATTTCCTAATACGTAAACATAAATACTCCAATAGGGAACAGATTTTTATTTTGATTTAATATCAAAATTTCATCGATATTACCACCAGCACGCTTTCCTTCAAATGAAAATATGGCTGTCAAACTATCGAATTGCCTGCAATAGATCGTCGCCTGGATAAAAGTAGTCTGTTCCTTTGAACTTCGGACTAAAACCTGTGGAACTGTCAAANTTAAAAGTGGTCTGTTCCTTTGAACTTCGGACTAAAACCTGTGGAACTGTCAAACTACAATTTTATTCTCTCAACTGAGAGTAAAAGGAGAACAGATGCCGAAGTGCACAGGAACGCAAAAAGCACTATTTCTTGTAAAAACGTCAACGGTTTGTTTACATGTCATTGGTACTACACAGATTTGGCTGAAATATCACTAAATAATTATTAAAATCTATACATATTCAAATATTTCGTTGTTTACTTAAATTTTTTAACAAATATAAGGTTCTTTGCTTTCACCGCTTTCTGTTTTTGTTTGCACATGTAAATCAGCTGATCGTTTGACACTTTTCATGAACTTACAGGAAACAAAACTCCGGACTAAATCCTGTAACTTCTGACTAGGAACAGTTGCTCAGTTACTCTCTCAAATGTGTTCCTACTTACAGGTTTTATGTCAATAGGAACGACTTCCTGTAAGTTCTGACTAAATCCTGTAAACCGGACTGCTATTGGAACAGACTAAAGATTGTCATAAGCGCCATTTAGACCACCAACTATTTTTTAATTGTGTGAAATTTCATAATAAAACTTTTATGTTAGCTTGCGAATTCCTTAAATACAGTTTTACCCGTTTAAAGTTTATGACATACAACAGTACGACAGTATTCAACACCTTGCTTATATAAAACATCTCCCTAGTTTTTACATGTCAAAATGTTAACAAACATAACTGTAATGGATTTACTAAATTTGACGCAATTTGTATTCTTTGTTTGCAAAGACCTATAAATTGAATCCGTCATCAGATCACATGCAATAAACGGCAACATTTTACGATGTATTTTTTATTTATTTGCTATTTGAAAATATAACACTTTCCCCTGATAAAGCTTTTTATTTATACATACTGACCTTTTGCTTCCTACCGGAAATGTTAAGCCGTATGCATAAAAACTAAGCAATTGCTTTTTTCTTGAAATTAAGTTTTGTGACTCTGTTAGAATAGAGGGGTTAATCTCTAACATTTTGAGTGTTGGAAAATTCTTGCTGTATTTTCGACGAACAAACCTAGAGATTGGCAACATTAATCGGTCGCTGAAACATCTCTATCACTCCCTTTTGAAAGAGAACGGTTCTTGAAAAGCAACAAAAGCGTAAAAAACAATAGGTAGGGGAGACGCACAAAGCGTAGCTGAAAAATCACAGCGCAGTATAATCGCCAAAAAGAAATCGTATAGATCAGAAAAGTGCCAAGAGGGTATATTGTCCGTGTTTTCCAGCTTAAGAGCTTATTGATTTATCAAAAGTAGAAAAAGTATAGCATTTAATTCACGTAATCGCATCTGGACATTCCAAACAATACACAATTTTTACAAGAGAAATGTCTGTTGAACAGGTAAGCTATTGAATTTTCCAATTTTCTCCAGGCAGCAATTTTAACAATGACATTTAATATATGTATGTATGTATGTATGTATATTGAAAAATTATTTTGCTTTCTATATATTTTACTGCAATATCAATTTAATATTTTGTGACCCTTTTGGTTCAATTCGGTATATTTTTCTCAATGGATTCGCAGAAGCGCGCCTACAATAAATTGAAGCACGACATGGAACCGTGGCGTAATCTCATCGTACAACTGGATTCGGTGTTGAGTTGGGAAAAGAATTTTTACCCAGCAATTATAGCTGCCGCTATTTCGACATTCTACTTGCTGCTGTGGGCATTGGATATGTCTACGGTGACAACTCTAGCCTTAGCGGGTTTATTTGCGTTGGCAATAGATTTCCTTTATCCATCAGTATCGCGTTTTCTCTTCAGCCCAGACAATTGGAATGGGAGCCAAGAAGAACAATTTGAGCGAGTCTGTACGCAGTTGTGTAATCTGAAATCAACACTAAGCGGGTGGTATGAATACCTTTTTTCGGCTAAGGAGCGCAAGTCTACTTTGGTGAGTGTATAGAGCTTTCAAAATTCCTTAAGCCTCTAAATACTCATTTAAAATACCTACTGTACAATTTATATTTGCAGTTTGTCACTATTATGAGCGTTGCACTCTTGACACTTGCTTGGATTGGCACCATAATAAATAATCTACTTCTCATGTATTTGATCACCATGGTGTTGGCTTTGTATCCGGGCGTACAAGAAAAAGGCGTTTTCTATAAAATCAAGGATTACTTTGGGTGTGCCGTGAACTCGAAACTACAGCAGCTTCGTGAAAAAAATAAGAAAACTGACTAAAGAGTTGGTCGGACACGGAGAATTTAGCGAAAGCGAATTTAACTTTGCACGTGTCGGGAAGTCTTTTTTTTCTTTTTTTAAAAAATCACAGCTTATGCTGAATGCAAGACATTTTTAGCATTTTTATTTATTCATGTTAGAAATAAATTTTTAGTCATCATAGGTTCATTATATGATTTATAATTAAACTTTTTCATATATTGGAAATGCTGTTAATGGTAATATGCCATTGCACTTTACATAATATTGCTGGCATTATCCTGTAATGAAAGAAACATACGACCAAAGCAAACTGAATTGTCGAAATCATGAAATATCAAAAAATCTAAATAAATTACAGGCGAATTGCAGAAATTTAAGAAATACATAGATATTAAAACAATACTCTATATAGAAAGTTTGAATTTCAACTATATAGATTTTTAGCGTATAAGCTTTATCTAAAACATTAATTCAACAAACCAAACAATAAATATTCAAGCAGATTACCAAAAAAGTAATCAATCTAGTTATAAAAAAAAGCGAAATACTTCATCAATCAGAAATAGTAATTTCATACAGTTTTACGAAAATTTAAAATTTGTCTTAAAATAATGATGCCATAAAAAGCTTAGTGCCATTAAACAATCATCGATGGTAGAATTCATTTGCCTCTTAAGAAAATCTGATCAGATATTTGCAATCTATGCGTATATCGTACGTAAATTTGGAATACCTACCTTTATCATTTCACAACTCGATTATGGATAGCAGCGCAACTACAGTTGGGTTGCCGATGGGCAACACCACTGAAATGAAAATGTATAATATGAATAGCAACTAAAATTAAATGCTATATATTTTGAGATAATAGAATATTGAAGTACCAGCAATCAAGACTTGAGTGTAAATAAGCTGCAAAAATAAGCTGGAAAAATTAATAAATTTACTGTCACCGCAAGCACAAAAATTGAATTGCTTTCGGTGTCCAGTTGACGTCTGTAATACTATTTCAGCGCAACTGAAGTTCGGTTACCATCCGTAATCGACTCGTCAAAATCATAAGCATCATACTTTTATAAGCGTTATCGTCATAATTCCTTCATTCTATATAACCTACATTCGAACAATCTCGTTTTAATTGTGATTTATTAATTATGAAAGAAATTAAGTATTTGAACCCTAAAGTAAAGATAAGCATTTTCGTACTGGCGAAATACATATTTAAATATGAACACGATTATCTAAAAATATTAAATATATAATATTTAAAACATTAGTATTTACGTGTTTACATTTGTAGAATTACAATGATCGATACATATTACAAATATTTGCGAATAAACAAGTTTCATTTTGATGTGAAATTCGACAGAGTTCAGCTTAATCACAAATCAAATTACATATTGAATTCAATCACCATTTCATAAGTCATCTTCTGCTGCTGCGATCATGTGAACGGGACCTTGAACGTGGCTTCTTGCTTTTCTTTGTCTTCTTTTTATGTTGTTTCTTTTCCCGTCGATATGAGTCTTCCTCTCTCTCAGAATCACTGCCTGATGAGGTCTCAGTGTCGCTCGTTCTGTGTCTGTGCTTGCGTTTCGATTTTTTACTGCTTTTCTTTTTTGCCTTTGATTTGTGACTCGACTTCTTTTTGGCCTTGCGCTCATACGCCGAGTCCGAATCGCTATCTGTGCCTGAAGAGGCACTTGTGTCATCGGTATACTGTTGACGTCTGCTGCTGCTCCCACTGGCTGACGGTGCACTTTCTATCTCTGTTCGATTGTTGCGTTCCCTCGATCTACGTTTGGATTGATCGCGCTCATTGCGACGTTCGTCATAACGGTTTCGCCGACTGGAGACGTCGTGCTGCTCAAGTGCATAACGTCGCGAGTTGCTGCTCCTATAATCGTCACACCGTCGGTCGTCATCATCTCGATTGCCATTATAGGAATGATCTTCGGTTCCATGGTGACGGGATTTACTTCGATGCTCAGGTCGTTGCTTTTCCTCAGTTTTTCGCCTTTCATCACGTCTATCTCTGGCTTTATTATCTGCCTTGCGTTTGTCATCATCACCCCTTTGGTATTCATCCTCCACTTTTCGAACTTCTTTTACTGGTCTTGGTTTCTTTTCAGTATCTTCTTGCTTAATAATAATTTGTCCATGTTCATTCTCCATCTTTTTATACTCTTCATATTTTGCTGTATCTGAAAATGAATTTGGTGTTAGTTTCTCATCCCTTATTTGGATTATCTTATCGCATACTTATGCATTTTCCGTACTGAGCGTATTCCTTCTTCGCTACTGGTTGACATAAAAACTCGTTAAACGCTTCTTTATTGCCGCCTATAGCCATTTTGACAATCACACGTGCCGCATGATCATCGAATCCTTCTATTTGCCCGTACATATCTTTATGTTTTCCACCCAATATACGCACGAATGCTTGTTTTTTGATTTCGAGCACTTCATTTTTCTCTGGTGCAACTAATAAGGGCTGTTTTTTGAGGGCTTTATCAGCACCTAACCCCATTCCCTTTGGACGCACAAATGGCATTTCATCTTCTGGTGGACCACCCTTTTTTTGAATGGGCTCAACCCAGCCCATGCCGCGTAACATAGCTTTTCCAAATTGTTCTATGGGTACATTTTCATAATCATCTATAGACGATTGTTTGGCGCCTTCAAGTGGCAACTCGTCTGCTTTTAAAGTAGGTAGTACAAGATTTTTATCAACGGGTCCGTCGTCGTTACCTTGTACTGAAGCAAGTAACTCACGAGCAGCTCTTTCCTCTAAACTCTCGTTGATCACCTTTCCACTTGTGCCATTAGTTTCTGTGTTCACTTTGCTTATCGGTTCATCTGATTCGCCCAGCAAAACAGCTCGTCTTTTTATCAAACTTGCAAGTGCCGCTGAAGTTTTAGTGTCCTCCTTCAATGGAATGACCATAGGAGGCTCCTCCTTCTTCTCTCTGTAAATATGTGGAGTTTCTTATGCATATAACATTTATATTGGGAAGTGATTACTTACTCGAATAGTTTTATTTCATGGCCCTCCAAACATTTTATGAGTTCCACTTTGGGTTCTTCTTTTTCCTTTCCTTTGCTTGTTGACAGCAAATTACACTTCTTCGCGGTTTTACTAAACCCGAAAGATATTTTCTTGATGTCCATGTTTTATTAAGTTTCTTCCAAAAATTAATTTGCGTTTATAAACAAATG
>NW_016181185.1:0-6398 GCF_001687245.7 Rhagoletis zephyria | reverse complement strand
CAAAAATAGATACTACCATAGTTTTTTATCGTTCGGGATAAAAGAACAGGGTTTGGGCTTTCTTTGCATCTTATTTAAAATATTCCATCATGTTCTGTTTTTCATAATATAACGATTCAAAATATGTTCATAAAACGTTTTTTGACACCTTTAAGTCAAAATATCTCAAAAACTGGAGCCAATCTGAAATTTCAAAGGTCACATTCAGATTCGGCTCTTATTGAATCTGCTGGAAAATTTTGTTGGCCAGTGTCATCATTCAATCGCTCGTGCCATGATTCGACCAGATCTTTTCCGACGCTATTCAATACCCGGTATTTTCTGACAAATAGCTCAAGTTATAAAATTACCTATATAGGTACATAAAAATATGTTTGATAGAACAGATTAAGATCATTTCACATTTTTAAAGAATTCGTTCAACGTTTGCAGAACCATTTGCAAAACGAATCTTGAAAGAACCAAAAACGCTCGTTTTTAATTAAAAAAAAATGTCGTCGGAAAGCTTTCCCTTGCTATGGTTCAGGTTTTATCAAAAGCCTTATAATATTCAACCCAAATGAAACGTTCAAGCAATAAAAAATGCCAAAATTATGTTAAAAAAGACTGTCTCAAAACGTAATTTTCTCCCATTGGGTTGTTGTGTTTCTCTCCCAATTCGGAGTGGGAGAGAAAAGTTCTAAACTTCTTTGAATTGTTAGCTCTACTACAACTTTAGTTCCTTTTAATTTAATATTTAATTTTTTGGCTTCACAGGGCACTTGAATTATGAGCTTTGGTTCTTAAAATAGTTAAGTTTATTAACAAGTAATTTTTAAGCAAAAAACCAAACCAACTTAAATTCTCATATAAAAATTTTATTTCTTCATGATACATTGATGGGATTTAAACCACCTGTGAGATAAATAAAACCTTTCCTTTGAAAAAGGAATTATATAAATCGGTTAACGTGGTCCAAAGTTATACGCCAATATACATAAATAAAAAATAAAACAAAAATATTTCGACGAATTGATAACCTTCTCCTTTCTGTGAAGTCGGCTAAAAATTGAGCCCTTTATTTCGAATGTGACATTAGTCACTTCCTTCAAACCGCTTGTGCTTAAATGACGCACTGAAACTTGCACTTGTTTTACTAGAATTAAAAAACCGATCTATCTGCGTACTCAACATTTTTCTAAAAATTCAGATTAAAAAGTTAAAAGCTTCGACGAAAATTTGTTGAATTTTAGAAACTTAGAAAGTTCTATATAAAGTTTGAAAGTTGGACTAATGTGTTTTTGATTAGGTTTTGATTTTTATAAAAAAAAATTAAAGAAATTTTAACGTTGCCAATATTTAAGAAAAAACACAATGCACTCACTTTTGATCGCCAGTGTGTAAAACACTTCAACTTCAAATTGCCAATTAACGAGTTATATTTCATGAATGTTGGCAATGTTGGAATGTCGCTTGTGGCGATGTTACACAGACAATCATATGATCACGGTTGCCGTTTCCAATTTATTTTTCGAACCAAAATATGGACCAAATGGTAAAAAATTGACCAATTTTTATTAAATCGGGAAATTGAATTATTTCTCTTTATAAAGAAAATATGCCAATTCAGTTTTTATGACTTTTTTTAGATTGCATCCAAAGTGCATTACAATTGTATATTATCAACATTATATTATTTAAAGTTTTAAATTATAATTTGTTTCTTAATTTCGTTTTTATTAGTGATAAATCAAAAAATTTGCACTCGGTTGCTGCGGAACCGTGAGGCAGACTAAAAATGTTATGAACTAAATCACACAATTCCCCAAAGGCCGCTTCACCCAATCCATTTTTAATCAAACTTACTTGTTCCCAAAAACGTTCTATATTGGTACAGTTTTTGAAGCTACCTTCAACCTCAGCCTCAATTTGTGTAATTGAAATTCAATTCACAATTAATATATTTTTATGATATCGTATAGGCAATTCATAAATTCAGTTTAAAATTTTTGTATATGACAACACCAAATTTGCTGCAGTTTGACCAAACAAAATTAGTTTGCATTGCACGCAGTTTGCAAAACGAAATTTCTGCAGAACACCGACCTTAGAAACAAAGACGATGTGGTTTATTTTTTTCTCAGTGTACGAATCTCTTCTTGTTAACTCTTTTCGATAACATGCTGTAAAAAATTGTAATTTTTCATCCAACTGCTAAATTTGATATTTTTATTTACATCTGCGTACATCTTTTTCGCACCTATTGACATCAATTAGCAATATGATTTAGAAAGAGATGTCCAAAATTAACCAGTACGACATAACAGCAAAGCCCTTCTTCATTTCCCCTTCCGCTTTCAAATCACACAATCAGCTGATGTGAGAGCGTAATGAAGTGCTGCTGTCTTTTGAACTACATACATTTACGTATGTTTGCACATACATATGTACATGTATATGTGTGTTTGTAAAAATTCATGGCTGCATTTAAAATAAATGTCTTTCAAGATCAATGCCTGATATTGCACCCACTCACTCCAAAAACCTTCAAGTGTTGTTGATGGAGCAACAACGGGCGAAAAGCAGTGATAGCAACACCAACAGGCAACTGCTCCAAACTATACACTGTTACTCGCTCGCTCTTATCCTCACACACACACTCCCATACCTGGCTCCCAATTTGTGTTTGTGTTTTCTCGGCTCTCTCTCTCCAATACATGTAATTTGCGCGCGCCGGCATGCATTTGTATTGGTTAAAAAGCGCCATTCGCATCAACGTGTTCATTCCTGCACGTGAAGTGAGTTCTCCCCCATTCAAATACATACATACCTACATACATACTCTGCCGTGTAGCTGCTAAGCACCACTACGCTTATCTGTTGCAAATGCTATATTTGTTTACGCTGCTCCGCTTGCTAGTCAGAGTTATTACAGCAGCGGAGGAAGCAACACCGTGAGCGGCAAATTAGAAAAGAGGTATTTATCTTTTTTAAATATTTTGTATTTTATTATGGCCGCTACAATATAAGACTTCGCAATATATTGTGGTTGGTCAGTTTAAAAAATATATATATATTTTTTGTTTTTACAGTCCGTCTTTTTGTTGGTTGTGGTTGACTAAAAGATATGTTAGGTCTCACCTTAAATATCTTCTGAAATGCGAAAACGTTTATTTACGTTTTCGGATAAAATCAGTTATAAAGCGCAGTGGTTGTGCCGAATTGAGTTGCAAGTTGTAAAATAATCGATACGATTAGTTTTAAAATTTATGAAGCACAACCATGCTTTAAACTGCGAACAATAATGTTTTGTCTAAACATGTCAAACAATTTTATAATGCCCCTGATGAAGTCTTTAGGCCAATTTTTACATAGTCTATTTACCCCCACATACATAAAAGGTGCAAATCCATACACATGTACATACATACATATGTATGTACGTACATATTTTGTATTGCCAAAATATAAACATATATAATTGCATTTTTTCGATAGTTTTGAGATTCAATTTTGGTCGTTTTCTCAAAAAAAAAACGAGTTTTAAATATTTTACAAAATACATATGTATACTGAGAGAGTTTTCTATTTAAATTTCATTTCAAATTGATATATTTTTTAATAAATTTGGACACATGAGTTTTTAAGGCAAAAATAATACATAATTAAATGTTGGTTTTTGTTTTGTTTCTGTTGTATACAAATTTAGAACCACTTTAATTTCAAGTATTCTACATTAAATTTTCAAGCATTGCCTTTATACGTAAACCAACATTTCTGCATTATGTCTGTTTCTATTAAAAATCCCAAGCTATCAGCTGTTGCGCGACCATCTTGCCCGACCGATTGACTGTTTAAAAAGCGCTGAGCTCCTCGTGGTATCTCTTTGGTAGCTATTTGGCAAATGCAAAATCAAAACAAACACGTTTTAACGTGCTTAATTCAAGCATGACATTTTCACATTTGTACATTTGTGTACATTTGCACGAGTATGTATGTACATACATATGTATGTAGGTATCTTCATCAATCCAACCATTCTGGAACATTTGTGCTTGTGTTATGAATGAGATTTGTTGGCAAATTGGCTGGTGATGATGACTCAGCGGTTGGCTGCCAACTACTCGTAGACGGTCTCTCATTTTAACAGGGTTACTTGCAAATTTATGAGAGAGTATAACAGCATGCATATTTACACAAAACATTTACCTTCCTAACTAAAAACATAGATAACAGAGAAATACTAGTGCAAATTTTTTGTTGGAGACAGAGAGTTGAGGCTGTAAAGCACGTAAGAGTGTGTTGTTGTGCAAATGCATTACGTATGTATGTGCATATGTAGATGCATATGGATTAGATATTTCCACCACAAAAATGCACTTCAAACCACAAAATTGCAGTTCTAAAATGTTCTAAAATGCATTTATGAATGTGCAATAATTTTACATGCATATGTCCATACAAACATAGCGCGCTGCTGCATTTTCATATTAATTCTCCCAAATTTTTCCTTCCCCAAAAAAATGTAAACTTCATATATGTAGAGCAAAACGACAAATTGAATCCTTCAACAACACAAATCAAAATTTTCGTTTGCTTAAAAAACTGCACCTGCGCTGGCATAAAATGTCAACAAGTTGCAACCGCAAATTTCACAACAAAAAAAATGTAGTAGATTTTGACGGCATGTGATCACAGTTGCGCTATTATAACAGAGAACGCAGCGTGTGTATTGGTATGAGAGTGCACATACCTTGGAAATACTCCGGAGCTCTGGATCAAGATCATACATGCATACATATGTATGTATGTACATTTGTATCCACCGTTATGAACTCTTCTAATTGGTATTGTCTTTTTTATTGTTGCACTGCTTCATTAAGTGCCATACTCTGCTAATAAACGGGCTTACAAATTGGATTTCGGATAAAGGTGCGCTTAAAACTATGCTGCATTTTCTTAATACTTTTGTGGATTTGAGCGGTTGTTGCGAGGTTTAGAGAAAATGCTGTACTTTTCGAAAAAAATATCATTATTAAAAAAAGAATTTCGATAATAGTTGTGCGTGACGATATCAATCTTTTATTAAAATTCTACTAATGATATCTGAAAAAGAAAAAATTTCGAAGCAAATATGTACAATAAATTACGTAGTGGATTTTAATTTAAAAAATAAAATAAAATTTAGATTTGAAAAAAATTTAAAAATTTTAATTTGAAAAAAAAAACGTTAGTGCTTTGTTTGTGACATGCAATTTAAACCGCCCATAATACTAAAGCTGTTTTTCTCTTCGATTCGTCTAACAACTTTTGTGCCCTCTTTCCGATTTTTATTCGCTTATTGTTCATAACTTTTGTTTTATTGTGATAATAAATAATTTGAGGNTTGTGACATGCAATTTAAACCGCCCATAATACTAAAGCTGTTTTTCTCTTCGATTCGTCTAACAACTTTTGTGCCCTCTTTCCGATTTTTATTCGCTTATTGTTCATAACTTTTGTTTTATTGTGATAATAAATAATTTGAGGTTGTGCTTTTGTCTTTGAAACGGATAAACTTAATAAAATTTTTGTTTTTCTACTAATAAAGCCCAAGTTACCCATGCACTTCCAATTACAGTCTCAAAGTAAAATTGAAAATGACCTTTTATACAGTGCAAACGTGTATGTCCGTTTTTTGGCCGAAGCTTTGGGACGCCTTTTTACATTTTTCGGTGACCCGCAACATTCAACAATAAAAAAAAATTGCTTTAAAATAGAACTGAAATAATCGCAATATGTACGTCCTTAGCAAAAGTGTAATGCTTTTTTTGGGGGCTTTAATTTATTGGCATTAGGGTGGTACGTTAGTGGAGATAAGAACTGATAGCCGGTGGGTAAGTACTAGAACGCGGTACTTGTGGTCAATGAACTTTGGAACAAAAACAATTGTCTCCTCGAGGAAAAAACATGGATATATCATACTTTAAGATCCGATTGTAAATGCCGAAGATATGACGAAAAATGTAAAAAGGCGATCCCTATGTTCGGCCAACAAAAAAAAATTGAAATTCTTCTGCGAAAATACTTCAAATTCGAACACACATTTATTTACTACCGGGCTACCGATTTTAAAAAATTTTTTGTTTTCATCCCAGCAACTCCGAAATGAAAACGAAAAATTTTTACGATACAGAAATGGGAGCCCCCTTTGAGTTTTTAAGACAGGTTTTTCCCGTTGAGTTTTTAAGACGTAACCAAAATATGCATAAATATTAGGATGCATAACCTAGAAAAGTTGTAGATTTTTTACCGTTATTATAAAATGTATTAGATTACGTGAGCTATACCAACTTGAAAATACCTCCAATCTCATTATTTTGATTCCGTATATAAAACTGTTAAAGATTGTTAAGCCTTAGAGCTTTTAAGCATAAATT
>NW_016181184.1:3569-6399 GCF_001687245.7 Rhagoletis zephyria | reverse complement strand
TAAAACTTTACGCAAAGTTCACGACAATGCAGAATTTTTAGGAACTTTTTGAGTATGCAGTTTTGTCAACTTTGCATGTAGCCTACCACCGTTGACTTTTAATTCAAACTTGCTCATTATTATACTAAAATTGAATAGGCTACAAAAATGCATACCCAAAAGGTTTACAAAAATTTCTTAATAAAATTTGAAATTCGTGAAAGTATATATATATATATATATGTATGTACATTTAACGTTAAAATTACTTCTAACGTGAAAGTAAGTTCTGCAATGAAATAAAAATCAAATATTTTAAATTTCTATTGTTTTAATTTCAGGAAATAACTAGATATACGATTGAAGAATAAAATAATTTTAGTATCCCAAAAAACGTATTTTAATGAGTCCGATACTGAGTAGTATCGATACTTTTTCCCTGATACTTTTAGAGTATCGATACCATGAGCTCGATGCCAGAATGAGTACTCAGTATCGATACCAAAGTCTGAAATTTCGAACCCTAGGCCCAAGTGCACTTACTTCTTTTTTTTAGTATTTATTTGTTTTAAAGAGAAAACAAATTATTTCATTAATTCGCATAATGTTTTTTCACCTTTTTTAATTACTTTTTCATTCAATTTTGAGATTTTATTGTTTTTATAGGAAAATATTTTTCTTTTAGTTAGTTTGAAAGGGAAAAAAATTTTGGTTTATTTGGTTTTCAGAAATTGTTTTTCATCGTTTTTTATAATATTTTTTTTTTTTTTAATTTTTAGATTTTATTGTTCTGAACAGCAAACATTTTTGTTTTAGTTTCTTTTAATTTTTAAAAACTTATTTTCATTTATTTAAATTTGATCACAATTTCTTAAATTTAGTTTTCCTTTAAATTTAGATTTTATTGGTTTAAAAAGATATATATTTTTTTTAATTTAATTTAATTTTTAGAAACTGTTGTGCTGGATTTTATTTTATTTTTTTTTATTTTAACGTACAAATATTACACTAAGAAAAAAAGTAAAAGATATCTTCTTTGTTCTAAGTTCAAAAACATGATTTGGCGGCAAACAAGCCGTTTTTATTAACCTCAAACAGATATATTTTTGGATATTATTGCCTTTGAAGACCGGTGTTTTTTCGTAACTAAGAAAAACTGAGAAATGAAAAAGATCATGCTACTTTTTTCTTAGTGTAGAAACAAGTGCATTTTTTTTTCTTAGCAATTAACTACGCAATGGTGTATTTTGCAACTCCCAAAAAATGCTCAATGATTGAAATTTCTCGCAAAATACTTTGAGTTGCAAACTTTTCCGCAAAAATGAGATTTCCTCTTGTACACTTTTTCTTGTTTTAGGATAATGTTTCACGTCGCTGCTGAATTTTTTCCATAAATTTTCGAGTTTATTTAGTTTCTTTGCTGTTTCAAGGCAAAGGTAGCGTTACTTTCCGCACGATTTTGACTGCTTTACCCCGTCATTTACCCTTTCGTTTCAAATAAAACTTTGCTCTTTAAATAACTTATTGAAAGCGGGTAATTCAGTTTCTATTTAAATTCAAATACAATTTCACTTGAAAAAGTTATTGAAACTTTTTTTTTTTTCTGGTGGCGTACATGCAAAAGTTTTTCGCAATTTCACCGCCCACCAAGCGCCATATACAGGTTGTTGGTGAGCTCATATAATGGCTTTTGTTGTTCAATTATTATGCTGATTTTGTGCGCAGTTGTACAACAACAACGCACGCATGACAACCTTTTTAAGAAAAACTCTTTGCTTGTTTTTGTTCCTTTTGCTTACCTATTTGTAGTTTATTTACTTCTTTTTTTTCGTGGTTTTTTTTTTTTGGTTCGAGTTCAATTTGCATTATTTTTCTTTTTCCATTTTGTCTTATCAGTTTTGCTTCCTGTGTGCAAATTTAAAAATCTCAAAAGTATGGAAATTTCCCTGTAATAGAAAATAAACTGACCGGAAATTTGTAGAGTCTTCGTTCAAATACAGTGCGTGCATGCACATACGCACTTACTTAGTTGCACTTTCATATATGTTTGCACTCTTTGCACTCGTGCTGCGATGCTCTTCTCCATTATTATCCTTTAGCACTCTTTGAAGCTTTCAGAAAATTTTCAATTTTATTTACATACATGTTTCCTGCGTTCCACATTTTCACCANACTTCAGCTTGCAGAATATTTTCAATTTTATTTACATACATGTTTCCTGCGTTCCACATTTTCACCAACTGTTTTTTTTTGTTTTTTGTTATAGTGTAAGTGCTTTTTGGCCTGCCCGTTCTTATAGCCCAACAATCCTTTCTGTGCCTGCATATGGCTGTTTGCTTTCGTGCTTAAGTGCCGTCTGCTCTCTATGGGCTGTATTTGTAATATCTGCGTATGCTGCGTAACATAAAAAAAGGATTTAATATTCTCAGCAAATATCTTCCGCATTATCCAGTACTTATTGCAAACGCACACTCACGTTCTCAAGCATACTTTCATAGCCGGTAATGTTCATAGCCATGTCAATGTGTGACCGTTTTATGGAAATGATGTGAAGTGTCTTGGGTATGCTTTAAATTGGCTGTGATGCGTATATAATTGTTCTATGCACTTATTTCGCATACAGATTTTTAGTAGATAATTGTTATGAGGAGAAGTAAAATAAAAAGTAGTGAACCCCTATGTCGTTAAAAGAATAATTGATCAAGAATTTGCACAATAGTAGAAACCTTTTTTCGTTTCACACCCATATTATGCTGGGTGTGAGTGTGACTGCCCCTACACTTAGGCCACGGACAGGCCGGCCCATTGTGATGCCATATGCAATTCGTTCCCCAGTGATGTGCGACGCTTA
>NW_016181184.1:0-1417 GCF_001687245.7 Rhagoletis zephyria | reverse complement strand
TTTTAAGACGTCCACCAAAATATTTCGGAAAAATATTAAGATTTAAGCTAGCTCGACCGATTCGAAAATACCTCCAAAAATTGAGTTTTTTATGAATAAAAATAGTTTCTTAACGACCTTTTTGAAAAAGGCCCCTCAGATGACAAAACATATTAGGATTAAAAAATCTGCATAAAAATATTCAAAAATCTTTTCAAGGAATCGTAATTATGAGATTTTTGATGCTGTTTTTTAACCTTTTTTTTTTTTGGAGGTATTTTCAAATCGGTCCAGCTCGCTTAAATCTTAATATTTTTCCGAAATATTTTGGTGGACGTCTTAAAATATATTAAACTTTGTAATCAAGGTGGAAAAAATGCAACTTTTTTTGGTGATGCAGTCTAATGTATATACTATGTATATGAAAATATTATCCAGCCTTCTCTACATTTATTGAATTTTAGTGAAATATTTGAATGCTCTTTTCTCTCTTTCAAACGAATGAAAGCTTAAATGGCTGCTTTCCCCTTTTTTGATCACTCAAATACAAAATTTCTCTTTCACTTTTACTTCATAGAATTTCTTAACTAGCAACAAAAATGTGTGCCAATTGTACTGACCTCTTTCATATTTCACTTTACACACTTTTCACTATACACAACAACAACTATTGTGTATTCATGCCATGCTAAAAATGTATGCGTGTGCTTGACATATGCAAGTATGTATGTATTTTTGTTTTATTGCTAAGGGCAGTTTGTTTGATTGCTGGAGCGTTGAATACTTTTTAATTAACAGCAATCTTATGTTGACCTCCACCCTTTGAGTGCGTAAGCTATGTATGTATATTGTTGAGTAGCATAGAAGCTGTTGCTGATTTGCTTTATTGACCGAGATGCACGATATACATATTTATGTACATACAATTCATATGTACATATATATGCAGATAAGATTATGTATATGTATAAGTAGGTGGATTTAACCGTTTTTGTACAAACGTTAATACGTCTGTTTAGAGTAAGCCTTAGATTTGGGTTATACTGTATGGTTTTAAGGCTGCTTTGACGTTTTTAGGTATTTTAAAATTATGTATGTATGTGTTTGTAATGTTAATGGGAAGATAAAGCATGTCAGTCATTAACTTTTAATTTGAATGGCCACTATCAAAAGCGAGACCAATGCCAACCAACAACAATATCCATTTGTGTTGGACTCTGTTTCCTTGTGAAAATATTGCTTGCTAGATTCGTACCTATTTTGTATTTATGTACATATGTATATACCTTAGAAAGTAAATCTAGTAAATTTAACGATTTTCCTCTTTTAAATTATCTACAAATCAGAAATGTTTCTAGCAATAATTGTACTAAAATTGCATACTCTGAGTTTTGTGCGTGATTTTTCCAATTTGCGTTTAAAATTTATCTGCGCTTTA
>NW_016181183.1:933-6399 GCF_001687245.7 Rhagoletis zephyria | reverse complement strand
GAATTTTTGCTTTGAGAAAAAGTTGTCCTGCCAAGTTCAGAGAGGTGCGGTATATATGTATTTAAATTCTTCTTCGTGAAGTCATTATTTTTGATAAAATTGTTGGCATTAACGCCGCTGTCGAATAGCAACTTTGCACGCCCGTTTCCTATAGCTGTTAAATCTTTGAGTCCTATCAAGGAAAGGTCATCGATAATTTCCATAAAAAACAAATTTGAGAATATTCGCTTCCTCAAACCATTCTTATCCGGTAACACTTCCAAAAATACAATAAATTTTACTTTATCTTCCTGCATATAGAAATATGGCTGTTTTTCGACAGGTGATAGTAGCGGATGCATTACATTAGTGAGGTTATGTTCTACCGGGGCCTCGCAATTCGTAAGACTTACCTCTTGCATTATTATTTCCTTAACCGCCATCGATCCATTTTTGTTTTTACAATTTTTACTCTCAGAGTGACTTCCGTCATTAGATTTCCTTTTTTCCCCATAATTATATACGTTTCTGGGTCGGCCCCATCTTCCCCCATCCAGAGGATGGTAACTCACCGAATAGAAATTTTTTCACTTAACTTAGGATTATGCAGCGTTTTTGCTGCATTAAAAATGCAACATTTAGCACTTTCGAACATATGTTTTCGAAGAGCGTTCATGCTATAGCATCTAGCAAATGTACATTTACGCGAGTTCGAAATCATATGCTTTTGACAAACAGCCGTGTTCCAGTCTCTTAATTAGATGCGTATATATTACGATCAATTCTCACGCAGGAGATAATGTGCAAAAACCCTACTGAAAAGGAAAAAATAAATTTTAAACCAAAAATTCAATACAAAAACTTGAATTGTTTTAACCATAACCGAAAATTTGTTTGTGTATATATTCATTTGTCGGTGCTGTCAATTAAAATTTTCTCACTTAATTAGGAAACAAAACGAACCGAGTTGATCACAAATTGATCCAGATTTCTATCAACATCAAATCGATGTTGAATTTGCTTAACTTTTCTTTATCCAAATATGTAATGCAAAATAAAAGAAATCTCGATCGGCGATCACTGAAACGTAGCTAGCAACTGTATACTCGAAAAAGCAATGTTGCCACTTTTTCTCTTTAAACCATGTTCGAATCGTGGAAATTTTGGAAGATCACAGGGTTGCATTTAGATTCTTAATGCAAAAATGGAGTTGCAGTTAGTTGCATTTAGGTGACGAATTTTGTATGGATAAATGTACATTTAGAGTAGCATTTAGAGCTAAATGCGCTAAATGTGCTTTTACGCGTGAGCAAAAGCAGCCTATTAGACAAAGTACTCCACACCAGTGATACAAATATATTATTACAGCTTTATCAAGAAATGATTTTATAATGCTTAAAGCTAACGCTTTGGTTTTAACTTAAACAGTCCTAGTCGCTGGCAAGAGGTTCACGTTCGTCTCCGGCAAATGTCCGTTGAAGAATGCTTTGCGCCTGCTAAAATTATTATAACCCCAAATCGCTGGTATTGCCACTTTATTTCACATTTCATTTGCGCTATTATACTCAGTTTACACTATACACTTCTTCTTCTTCTTTTTACTTGCATCTAAATAAGATATTGTAACCAATATATAATAGCAAATTTCGCTATACCATCGCGCGGTTTTTTATTAAAAATTTTCATTATATATCGAGGTATTGATTTTTATGGAAAAAGCGCCGCAGGCGAAAATTTTTAATAAAAAATCGCGCGATTTTTTATTAAAAATTTTCATTATTTATCGAAGTATTGATTTTTATGGAAAATTTTCATTATTTATATATATATTAAACGAAAGAAGATACCGAAAAGCATTGAACAGTGCACACATCTCATAAGGAAATGTGAATTATTGCGAAATACTAATACAGTGGCAGCACTATAGCTATTTTGGAATCTCGCGTTTCAGCTCGCAAAGATTGTCAACTTCTTTTTAATAACAAAATAATCTATCTTAGGCTGTTAGAACTCATATATGTAATACTCCTATATTGGCAGTAAGAGCTAGTACCGTCCGAAAACACTACAGTACAGATATATCAATAAACACGTACGAAAGAAAAGGAACACATACGTTTATAAATAAACATGTACACGACACATTTACAAAACCGGCACTCAAGTACACAATACATTGACAAAAACAGTACTAGACTGTCTCGCTTTGATTTCGGAATGCTTACACATTGAGATGTTAGCTTACTATCAATATAGAAGTATTACATATATGTTAAAACTATGTGTTTCTTTAATAAATAAGTTAAATTATATATTTTAATAGTGTTTAAAAAGTGAGAACGGGTGATTTAGTGAATCTTTGTCGGTGTAATTGCCCATAGAAAACAACGAAATTTAACAAAAGTTTTTTGTTCATAACTTTTAAATGGTTAATAATATTAGCCCCCCCTCCGGATTGTTATTCGGGGGGCCGAAACGCGTCGTTTGGTACCCCTCCCGACTTTTCCGCACCTTTTTAGGGGTTGTTACCCCACCCTAGAGAATTACCGTGTTTTTTATATGCCTTTGCAATTTTAACATTTGTTTACATTCAGTAGTGGTGACAGTGTTTTAAAAGGGTGGGGTTTAGTAGCGCTCACAACTATTTCGGGCTATTCCGTCCAAATGGGTGGCCCGATCCAAAAAAAAGAGTACGGTTTAGTACGTTGCCGATCTATTTCGAGGTATTGCGTTCAATGGGCTGACCCGATACAAAAAAATTTGGACACGCTTGTAGGCAAGGATCTACACATTCTTTTAAATAGAAATATGCCCTTTTTTGTAAAATTCGGAAATTAGCGTACATTTATCACTCCTATTCTCCTTAATGCAGCCACTTCACCAATATATTTTTATATTCTCCTTCACTTTACAGTTTACTCGATGAGTTCTAACTTTCTTTATGACTTTAATATTAACCAATTAATCACAATTTATTAAATAAAAACAACTTCTAAATCATGCGGGTGACTTTGGTTGCATATGCAAATTAAATGGCGGAGTTCAGCTGTCAAACTCCAAAATATGCAAAAGAATTGTTGCGTTCGATAACATAATTAGCCAACAATCAAACTCAAGAGCGTAAACGAAAATTCTCTCCCAAAGAGAAGGAAAAGCAAAAAAGTAAACGAACAGGAAATAAGCCATCACTTGCAAAAACCGGAAGAAGAAGACACACCAGCTGACTTTGTGTATGTTTTATTTGTAAACAAACTGAAATTCATGTTGCCTCCATCCATGATTCAATAATACAAGGTTAGATAATTATTGACAGCTGCGGTTTGACACTCCCTTACAAAAGGTTGCATTTACGAAGGACAGAGAAAGGGCAAGAATGCAATCCCTTGTTTCGAAAATGGTAGTAGAAAAGTACGCAAAGTAGGCAATTAGTAGTGAAATTCCTTTCGTAAATTCTAATGTATTTGCAGGAAATCTGGCATTTTAAATGAAATGTTGAACGCAATATTGATATATCTACGTGAATTACGTAATTTATATGCTATTTAGCCGTCTAAAAACTGCAAAATGACTCAAAATTAAATAAGACTACNCTTTCTTTATGACTTTAATATTAACCAATTAATCACAATTTATTAAATAAAAACAACTTCTAAATCATGCGGGTGACTTTGGTTGCATATGCAAATTAAATGGCGGAGTTCAGCTGTCAAACTCCAAAATATGCAAAAGAATTGTTGCGTTCGATAACATAATTAGCCAACAATCAAACTCAAGAGCGTAAACGAAAATTCTCTCCCAAAGAGAAGGAAAAGCAAAAAAGTAAACGAACAGGAAATAAGCCATCACTTGCAAAAACCGGAAGAAGAAGACACACCAGCTGACTTTGTGTATGTTTTATTTGTAAACAAACTGAAATTCATGTTGCCTCCATGCATGATTCAATAATACAAGGTTAGATAATTATTGACAGCTGCGGTTTGACACTCCCTTACAAAAGGTTGCATTTACGAAGGACAGAGAAAGGGCAAGAATGCAATCCCTTGTTTCGAAAATGGTAGTAGAAAAGTACGCAAAGTAGGCAATTAGTAGTGAAATTCCTTTCGTAAATTCTAATGTATTTGCAGGAAATCTGGCATTTTAAACGAAATGTTGAACGTAATATTGATATATCTACGTGAATTACGTAATTTATATGCTATTTAGCCGTATAAAAACTGCAAAATGACTCAAAATTAAAATAAGACTACTATGAGATTGATGTAAACATCCAATGCTTATGTTTTCATCAGTTAAATATGCTTCATATGCATATACAAATAAACATATTGCACAAAAGCTTATACTTTTATTTCACACCAAAGCTACACTGTTTCCATGTAAATTTGCAAAGAAGCAACACGGTGTTCTCTGCGAAAGGTGTTCAGCCCCCCTTCTTTCGCCTGATAACCACCTTGGGATAACTTCTTTTATTTAAAAACCCCACAGATTCTGTTAGTTGGGTTATATTTCACTTCAAACTGCTCAATTTCCCTCGGTAAATGCTGTTTTTCGCCCATTTTCAAACGGTTCTCTAGGTGGGGGCTGTCCCCTTCCGAATGGGAGGAGTTTAGGGAGTCACGCCCCTCCCCCTCCGCCCCCACCCCAAAAACGACCTGCAAATAACTAAAAATTTCCCAAGTGCACTACTACCTAAAGCCCACCCGCTTTCGGATTATTGTTACTAGGGCCCAGACGCGTCTAATGGTACCCCCTCTTGATCTTGATTAATTTTGGGAGTTGAAAGGTCATCTAGATAATTACCAAATTTTCCCAAAGAAACCACAAAACAAAGATATTTCTGCTTCTGGCTTAAGCCACCCCGGTAGTCTGGCATACCTAAAGAATACCGACCCTTGAGCTAGGGAAAAAAGAAACCCTTTCTGCTGAGTTTAATGGTAAATTTTTTTTTGGTGCAAATCAACAGGGGCGGCGCTAGGGGGGCTAAACGTGGAAACATTTTGAAAAGCTTATATTTTGAAAACTAATGAACCGAAAATATGGACACCGTTGGAAAGGTAACTGAAGGACCTTTCATTCAAAATATATATCTCGTATATAATGCAAACATATTTTGAGAAAAAGTAAAAAAACGAAATTATGGCAATTTTTTTATAAAAATGTATGTTTTTCGTATAAAAATACGTAATTAACTATATAACAAGTATGCTTGTCGAAAAGACCACAAAAATACCTTTAATTTGGCGTATAATTTCTTCTTCTTCTTTCTCTTGCTGGTCACAATAGAACAGCAACCCCAAAAAGGGAAAAAATAAAATCAGCTCGAGACACGAAGTCTATATAGCTGATTTTGGCTGTATTTTTTTTTCTTATTAATATTCCAATTTTGTGTTTAGATTGCTTGATTGCTTACATACAATTTATAACTTGTTTTTTTTTTCATTTAAATGAACTCAAATTTAACTCCTTTCTTTTTTTCTTTTTTTTTTT
>NW_016181183.1:0-801 GCF_001687245.7 Rhagoletis zephyria | reverse complement strand
AAAAAAAAAAAAAAAAAAAAAAAAATTTTAATATCTTTGTTCTTTCCTTCTCTTTTCCCCTTCTTCCCTTTTTCTCTTTTTCCTTTAACAAGGGTATTAAAAATTAATCAACTTAATTTCTATTATTATTTTTTTTTATTATTGTTATTTTGCCCCCCTCTTCCTTTTTTCCCAATGTTGCGGCGCAATAGTTTTTACGCCCAAAATCAAAAACGACTTGAACAATTAGTTTCAGACTTAATTTTATTTTCCTTTCTCCCTTATGAACTCTAAGCGAATACAAAACCTGATTTCAATAGGCTCAGCTTAAATAGTGCTTTTTGATACAGTTAGAAGTGGGTACATAAATATGCAAGAGAANAGACTTAATTTTATTTTCCTTTCTCCCTTATGAACTCTAAGCGAATACAAAACCTGATTTCAATAGGCTCAGCTTAAATAGTGCTTTTTGATACAGTTAGAAGTGGGTACATAAATATGCGAGAGAGATTATGTATTCAAATAAGTACTAAAATGAACTACATAGTTACAGCATGTGCATACATATATACATATGTATGTTAATATTTGTTACATATAACTACATACTTCGCATGGAATAGCGGATAATATTTACGTACATACATGCATATTTCAGCTTAGTAAATTCACTTACAGTGGGTCTAATACACCAATTCAAACAAGAAATTTAACTTTAAGAAATATTACAAATCATATAGAAACAATACAATGAGCATACATGAGTACGCAATATGCCGGCGCCCTTGATGTGCCCATGGAGACATCAACCAACTTTAATCA
>NW_016181182.1:0-6399 GCF_001687245.7 Rhagoletis zephyria | reverse complement strand
ATAACAAAAAGATTACCAAAAGTTTTAAATTTTTCAACTCGACTTCATAAAAAAATTTTTAGAATGCCACTTTGTACAACCAGTTCAAGACTTAAATATTGCACAATACTCAGAACTATCATTGTAATTGTTTTCAATTTTTTTTTTTTTTTTTGAGATGGCATATTTTCACAAACTCATTTTTTTATCGAAAAATTTGTATGTGAAAAATTGTTCAAGAAAAAAAATTAAACATTTATTCCCTTAATAGAGAATTTTTATGTGTGCATGTGCGATTTTGTTTCCAATTTTTTCCTCGCCCCGTTCTCGAAATATTTGGAAAACTATTAAATCGATTTGTTTTTTTTTTTGTGCTGTAAAATTTTTAAAAATGTATTAATCAAGCTCAAATTTCATTTTTATTTATTATTTATTTTTATCAATCAACCTTAAAAATTTTAAACAAATCAAACACATGAAATGTGAACCCCATCCATTTTGTTATGGAACGCCCCATATACATGTAATAAAAAAAGAACAATCGGTTTGTTCCACAAGCTACTTGGAGAAAAACTCAAGAAAAGTTCAAACTGTGAGCGTATAGCAAACGAACACTAATTCTATAATTCATTCTCATCTCAAGTCACTAAATTTGAGATTAGCACTTAGTGACTATTTTTGTGACTTGAGATGATTTGGGTATTCAGTAGGAGAGAGTCACGAAATGTTCACCAAAAAACAAACATAGATTTTTTTTTTACCAAGGACTCATTGTAGATTCATAACTTCGGAACGCTCCGAATATGTTGCTGCCAGCCAAAGCAACGCCAATGGTGTTATTCTCAAACTCTCTGATCTGCTGACATACGTATGTAGCTGTCGGACCATTTGTTAAACTGTACCAACATTCTTCAACTCTGCAACTGAAAGTTGTTCTTGATCCCAATTTAAAATATTGCACTTTAACTTTTAACGGTTGAAGCAGATATGTTTGCATAGAGCAGAAAAAAATTAAGTAAAAAATATTGCACATGAAATAGCACAGCACAATACGAAACTTTGTATATTTTTACACGCGTAAATACATATACACACATACATAGATATAGTATGTTGACAAGTTAAAGTGAAAAAGGCAAACGAGGACATAAACTCTAGAACTAAACAACAAAGTGTGATATGGTGTGAAATATTGTTGTTTACAAAAACTTTTCGAGATACATACACACACTGTGGTATATATTTGTATGCAAAAGTGGTTACATATTTACTTAATCTAAAATTTTTTCTTCATTAAGGCCTTATAGAGATATTCGATGTCTCATAGGCCGATTCCAGTATTTAGAACTGCTCATCCTGTTGTTGAGGATTAATGATCGCGCTGGGGAGAGTACTCTGATTTTATACTAGTTACGTTGAGAACTTCGCTATTCTATAAATGTTTAATGTAATAGCCTGCCAAAAACCTTCAATCAACTTTAATAGATTTTATACCCGCCGATGAAGCTTATTTTTACATCGCTTTGGCTAAACTGCTAAAAATCATAGCAATAAAATATTCCAAAATCTGAATCTTGCAAGCATAAAAAAGGAAAGAAAATGCAATGTGGGAAAAATTTCGAAAGAGTGCAATCAATATGCGCTATCAGCAGATACTAAGAGGACAATCTTGAATTCAGTTGCAATTTTGTCTATACCAGTTTAAATAACAGTTTTTAACAGTGGTACATAAGCAGAGATTCAGAAAATAATTTGTTAAACACCCCTTCTCCTGCAAAATTTTCTTCCTGTTGACTACACTAAAGTTGTAGTTCGATATGTTGACGACCGCGTAGTTTAGCGGTCTCGCCCTGCATTGGTTTTGTAGTAGTTCTGAGACAATTACTAAATATGTAGTTTCCGGCTACGCTGACAGCAAATTTTGTTGCAAGGATACACCTTAACGTCTTGTTTATGTATCTACATACTACCTGTATGTGTCTATGTTTATAATAACAATGTGAAAAATCAAAATGCCGTGAAATAAACCAGTTTCGAAAGTTGAAAAAGTTATTTTTTGCTTAGTTTGTCAAGGTACAGTGAGAGTGTTGACTGTGTTGGTATATTCCTAACCTTTTCAATAATTGTTCATTTCATACAAACATACATACATATACACTAGGTATTTTTTTAGTACAATTTAACAAAGTCATTTTGACAGCATTTTACTTTTTCTTACATACATCTCCTCATCACACTTCTTCATAGTTCACTGGGATTTGACATAACAAAAAAATTTAACATGAAAAACATTGAATATATTTAACAAAAATTACCATGCACTCACTTTTGATCGTCAGTGTACCTCATATTATATTATTGCATTTAATATAATTTAATTAATTTGTAACAAATATGAAATTTCATTACATTTATATTTATGACACTTTAAGATACCATAAATCGATGAAAAACTTAAAGATCTTTTTAATTATATGGTAGGTAGGCGTGGTCCCTATTCGATCTTGCCTATTTTATCACCGGAAGTTGTTAGTCATTCAAACATAATTTGTACAAATTATTAAATTACCCTACTAGAGCAAATATGACCACCGTGCGCTAGTAATAGTTCCCATGGCTTGGTAATTGTTCCCAAATACTGTCAAAGTTCGGCTACTAAAATATTTAGTTGTCGAAACTAACCTCTTTCTCATTGTTTAGTGGCTTTCACTCATATTTTTTCTAAAAACGCTATACGACATTTTTAAGGATATTAAAGGATAAAGTTTTACATTTTTCATTTTTGTGCATCAAAAACTTAAATTGTTTTCAGTTCTAGACAATTTACTCTTTTATTTGATACCCATATTGGTACTCAACATGGTACTGAATTGTTTAAATAATTTTTATTAATAATTTTTCAAAGTCTTTTAAAAACCCTGACGTTAGAGAGAATTATTAAAAAAGCAGTTTTACTTTATTTCGCTGCTAGTTGCCGGAGTATATTGAATTTTTTCTTATGTCGAATTTACTGCCATATGGTGTCATTAGAAATTCGTGTTCTTCTTCATGGTCAGAAGTCTATGTATAGCATATATTCAGCTTTATATTATAGGCCACTTTGCTTTTCTTTGAAAAAATTATGCTTTGTAAAACAATATATATATTTGATCCTCCAAAAATGTTGAACGTGTCTTAACGTTGGAATAGATTACAAGTAAAAACCCTCGGTTCTTTAATAAAAGCAAAAGATTATAACAAACCTTCTAAAAATTTTTGTCATGATATAAAAATACCAAAATGTGACTGACGATCTCACAGAAAGTGAAATGCCTGACTAATTTTTCTCTACATTTAAAACATATATGTATATTTTAAAAAGATGTTTATTTAAAAGGCGTTAAATAAATGTATATTTGTTTTAAACATTTGTTGTTTCTGCGAAAGTGTTTAGAATTTTTTGTTGGTACATTTATTTTCTGACGCTTGGTACAATTTCGAAAAATTCATTTATCATCCTTGCTCTGGCTCATCGGTAGGTTGTTTAAAAAAATTACTGGAAGATTTGACCAAACAACATATGTACATACATACATATACATATACATATCGAGTTAAATCAAAACGTATCTGAAATGAAGAATTTACTTTTTATGTTAATATCCCAGCAAAGAACACGATTATCACAGAAACGAAATTGGAAATGAGCTAGGCGATGGAAATCGCTTACCCTTTCGCTTCAAGTAGGCATTATTTTGACATGGGCATGTCATTGGCCGTAAGCCCTTACCCGCAGCATTACCTTCGAAAAAGGGGAGAACGCAGGGGTAAACAGAATCCAGAGAAGCGAACAAAGACAAGATAAGTACATACTTATTTATTGTAAATTGAAATCAGTAAATGTCTTAAAAGATTAAAATTAATTAAAATTTCTATAGATCAGTTTTTATACATACATATGTATGTATTTAGGTACTTAGATTTTACTTAAAAATCGGTAGGTACATATGTACATGCATATTTAATTAAGCTTAAAATTAACTTCCTCACTGTTGTACTTCACTTCATTGACTGACTTCAACTTCGCTGCAAATTGAACACAGCAAAACATAATTTTTTTATGCGAGACAAATTTCCACAGAAAGTAACGGTAGAAAAAGAATTTTTGGATATTCATTCTATTTTTCAGCTACTTTGCATTCCCCGAAATGAAGAAAAAAAGCGAAATAAAAAAAAAATATTGTAGGACATTCTACTTTGCATTACCGGCAATGCCAAAAAGAAGCGAAAAAATTCGAAGGCATTACAACGCTATGCCTTCTAGAACACGTTATTACTAAAAGCTATTACCGATTTACCAACATTAGCTTCTTTCAGCATAAATACATACTTACACACACATATATTTATGTATGTATTTATCTACTCAAAATTCTAAAAGCGCAACTTTTCTACATTCCAGTGCGGTGATATGCATCGTACATATGTACATACATACATATGTACATGCGGCCATAGCACATATACATACATATAAGTATGCAAACACTCAGTTTTCCTCTATATTGTTTTTTGTTTTCCTTTTCCATGACTTCAGCAGGTTGAAAAAGTTTGTCAATTTAAATGCTGGTTATGTCGACAGTTTTGCCAACTTTGTTTTCTCGCCTAATTCATATTAGCATTTATAACTAAATAAATCTGCAATCTTGCGCTAAGAGTGTTTCTTTTATCTTGCAATTGCAAGACACAAGCAACTTTTTAAAAGATATTGCTATAAATAACAAATGCAATTTTAGGAAAAGATTAAAAGGTTTATGCATCACCATGAGAGAGAAGTGAAAATAAATTTCAAAAGCTCATTCGTATACAATAAATAGATAATAACGATAAAGTGTTATCCAAATTTAACTGAGGCGAATATCTATGCTTTCACGGTCGAGTGCACTTGCGCTGCCGTTACGGCTGTTTGTAACAATTTAAAGAAATAGGGGAGCAATCGACAAAGAAATGTGATTTACAAACAACTAAAGAAGTATAAGTTCGGATGAAACCGAATTCTATATACTCGCCACAGGTATCAAATATCATCGTTTTAACTCTCTCTAAACTACCTTTGCCTGATGATCAGGGGTGTTTTCCCCCCATTTCAAACGTTTTCGATAATATGCTGACTTAATGAAATCATTGAACAAAGTGTGGTAGAAATCGATAGAGCGATTACCGACAGCGAACTTTGCAATCATAAAGTGTCCACAGTTTTTGAAATATCGGAGTTTTCATATTTCTGAAATTTACCGATTACCGATTTAAACAATTTTGAACGAATTGCTTTTCCACACCAGGGTTATAAGATACACCACTTTTTGTTGAATTTGATGAATCCTTTACCGAGGTACACATTTGTCGTCATAAGTGGGCGGCGCCACGCCCATTATTTATGTTAATCAAATTTTCTGCAAAGTGGTTATTGCAATCGTCGATTTTGAGTGAATTAGCTTCAGTAATTTCTGATTTATCGCAGTTTCTATAAATTACCGTTATATGGTTATTTACCATATTTACCATAAATAACCGGTTTATGAAAAATCAAAGTTACTTTTGGTCACTTGAAACTTGCACTTTGTCCTCCTGTAATTTAATGGGCTATACTTGCTTAAATTGCGTACCTTGAGTTATTCTAAAAATTCTGAGTAAAAATATTAAAACCAGTTGAACCAAAAAAAAATTGCAAAACACACCAAGCAATCAATATAACGACACTATGGGCCAAATGCAGTAAAACTGCGTTTTTAGTTTTATAAGTTTTTTTTTATTAGAACTTTATAAGTTCAAAGATAAATTTTAAAAATTATTTAAAAAACTCAGTGTAATGTAGATAAAAAATTGCTAAGAAAGGAAAGAGAAAATTCTGTAGGACTTAAAAAATTACATTTGTGTGGGTTCAAAGGACGACCAGGTATTGAATATGCCCTTTGAATCAATTTTATTTTTTTAAGCTTATAAAGTTAGATGGACTATATTCGAGGACGTTGTCGAGTTAATATGAGTCCTTAACATATATGTATATATTTTTTTCAAAATAAATATTGAAATATTTCAAGCATATTCAGGGATAAAATTTTTAAGTACATTTTCAATACCTTAGCAACAAAAAATTTAACCTGTTGTTTCTATACAAAAATTTATCTTTAATTTGATACCCATACCGTTTTCCTAAGTACGTTGCCCAAATTTTTAAAACCATTTTCTGAATCACTCATATTATTCAATTTTCATAGTTCTTTTAAAAAATCTTGACGTCAGAGAAAAAACTAAAAACGCAATTTTGCTGCATATATTTGACCCATGGCTTCACGAATATAAATGTAAAAAAGCGAATGGAAAATTGCCTGTCGCACGGTGTTATGTGTGTGTAAAATGTTAAATATTAAATATTAAATA
>NW_016181181.1:0-6399 GCF_001687245.7 Rhagoletis zephyria | reverse complement strand
CTACATAAACCCATTTATGTCTACTCATACACACATATGTATGTACATATATTTAAGTAATGCTCATAGATTTGTAAGAATAGTTTGGTAGACGCTATGATGTGGTCGCTGATAGAAAACAGAAGGCAAATATCAGTTTGACTTCCACAATGCGCCTGCAGATTGTGCAATTCGTAGTCTTTTGGTGTTTTTGTCTAGTAAAGAAGTTCACTGGCTACTGGCAGCTAGTATTATTAATGCTCACGATGCTGGTGGCAGTAGCATTTTAATTTAGAGCGAACAGATTTGTTGACCAAGAGAACAAGTAGTCACATACACCGTCAATGGTCAACGATCCACTGTTCGTACGTTCATACCCTGCAGTAAAAGGAACTAGTACAAATTTAGCGATTTCCCGAACTCTTAGTGAACGCTTCTAGTTCCGCGCGCATCCTCTTTATTCATTCAAAACTTTCGAATTTTCAATGAGCATGTTGTAGATGGAGGTTAATTGTCGTGTTTCTGCATTGCCAATCAACGGTCACTACTACTTCTCATGTCCATTTGCACCCGGCCTCTCTCCGTTCTTACAATTTCAGACCTTTCACTCGAATTATGCATAAAAACTTAGCATGAATTTATTTTAATAAATCGAGTGAAAGGTCTGAAATTTTAAGAAAAGGCATTTGCTTAGATTTAATGCATATTACCTAATATTTGGATTTTACAAATCCAATAGCTAATTTTAATTCTACAAAGGTATGTAATTATGAGGAACGATAATATTTAAGGAAAATTTGTAGTTAATATATGGGTCATTCCATACAATATTTACACCTTAATATTTTTTTTTTGGGTGAAATATATTTTTTTGCATTCTTTATCGGAAAAAAGAAGACACCTATTATTTTATTTCGTCATGATATTCGAAAATCTCGAAAAAAAAATTTCCGAAATTTTTGAACTCACGGAGAAGTATCTGTTTTCAAATGTTTACAGTTAATAAACTAGTTGTCGGAGAAAATCAGTTAAGGTATCAGAATGCGCGTAATTACCTCGGCTTTCCATGAGAGTGTGAGATAGATTAAAAACCTAATTTTTTTATTTTATTTTTTTTATTAACTTCATCATGTTTGATGTTTTTGGTTAAGCTTTCTGTCATATTGATAACTAAACGTTTTTCTAACATGTTGAATATCTGGTGAGCTTACCTGTTTAGTGTATTTGGTTAAGATCAAAATTTTTTCATGCTCAGGTACACGGCTGAGAGGGCATACATAAGGTACTTTCAGGAGCTAAAATCTCATCAAAAAGGCATTTCTTTTAGTGGTGGCAAACTATCGATAGTGGACATCGATTGTTGATGATAGTTTTTTGGGTAACTATCGATTGTGCCAATAGTGCGCTGCCATCGATAGTCTCGATTCGAAGGGTTCAGGATTTCGCATCCCTAATCTGACACAACAAATGACACACTCTTCTGTGTAAGCGGAAAGGCACTTATACTTTCTCTTTGGCATTTTCTAAGGGTAATCAAAACACTATAAACACACATTTTTATATTCTACTATAAAGTTTGTGGCGAAAACTTACATTGGAAGTAAAGCACGCACGAAAACCAAACAAGCAACGTTCCCACGACAGTCGGGTCTACGTAACCGGAACGACCCAGATTTATATCTGGCCAAGGACTGTCACTCCAGCAACACTCCCCAAAAAGTCTTTGGGGAATTTGTATGCTGCTACAACAACAACACCAAACAAGCAAAACAAATAAAAAAAAACAGCTGATGCTAATTAGGAAGGGCAGTTTGCACTTAAAGGTATGTATATGGATANTCTTTGGGGAATTTGTATGCTGCTACAACAACAACACCAAACAAGCAAAACAAATAAAAAAAAACAGCTGATGCTAATTAGGAAGGGCAGTTTGCACTTAAAGGTATGTATATGGATAAGGATGAGTACCTTTACCACAATCGAAACCATGCAAGTGAGCAAATGAACAAACGATTCGTTTTGTCTGTGCTCGGCTGCCGTCAGTGTTGCCACTTGAAAATGTTTTTAGGTACCAAAACGTCTACCAAATCAGTTTCCAAACTGCCAAAATTTTGTTTATCATTAAATAGAGATTTCTCGAGTTTGCGGGGTTTTTAGTTACACAAATTAGCAGTAAAAATTAAAACTACACAAAATATTGTTTACAGTATTGGTTAATTATTCACACCAATCTTTAAGATTAAACAAAAGAAATTCGGGCCTTTAAATAAAATAATTAAGTTATTGTATAAAAAACGTTTGTAAAATATGTAAATATCTTTGAGATTGATTCAATTCATATCAAAATTTTTTTTCTGTGTGTTAAAAAACAAAAGCAGATATTTTATGCATTTCAATAAAAAAAATTTCCAAATTTTACGAATACACTCACACTTTGCAAATTGCCTATCACCAATTTTTCTCTCAAGAAGATAGGCAATTTCCTGTCAATTTCAACAGCTTATCGGTCATAGCTTTGGAAGGTGAGTTTTCGTTTGCAGAAAGTCGTCCGCTTAATAAAATATAGAAAAAAAATCAAGAAATCTTATACATGTAAGCAAAGTGAAAGCAGTGGTTTAAACGTGTAAACTTAAATTAAGCGAACAAATTTTAATGTTCAATTTTCAAAACATTTTTGCCTACCAAAAGCTTCATCAAACCAACCAAACTACCAACGGAGAACGGACCAAATCGGCAACGCTGGCTGCCGTTGAAACGTATCGTGTACACGGTGGCCACACACTTAGAAAAAATGTTACCAAAAAAAGTTTCAAAAGTTTACCAAAAAGTTACCAAAAGTATTAAAAGCCTTTTCCTTTTGTGATAAACAGTGGGCGTTACATTTACACTTTCGAGCTTATATGAGAGTTGCCACACAACTGTTTTATTTATCTATCGATTGTCTTTGTTAGTAGCTTGACTTCATCACAAAAAAAAAATTATTTTAATAATTTTTTCCCCATTAGCTAGCCGTACACTGTAGACGTTAAATATGAAAAGTCCGTCCAAAACTGTTAAAAATTACTTTGAAAAGAATCCACCTTTTTTTACAAGCGAAAAACCTTATTTTTATTTGCAGTACAAATTCTAAAGTGGATGCTTTTTTTAAGCTAAATAAAGATAAATTGCAAATATCTCGAAAACTTGTCCACAGGAAAAAAATTTACTCGACTTCCGGAATCACCGGAATCAGCGTGCTATTCTACATAATGGCAGAACAAAAATTAAATCTTGTGATCCAGTGAAATCATTGATTTTTAGATTTTCACCCGTTTGGACCAGTTCTTGTATTTTTCTTTGATTAAATTTAAATATATTTCACGATCAATTTATATTTTGTTAAAGCAATTTTAAAGAAACTTTAAATCAAGAAAATAACTTTTAACATTTTAAATAAACTACTATGTTGTATGAAAATAAATCTCTAGTGAGGCAAGGATAGCTTCATTATTCCACAGGTTAATATTAAAACCTCGTCTTATATTTCACTGCATGTCGCTCAGACAATTTTTGGTGGCCAAAACTCAAATAATAATCATCTAAATTGGAAAGACCGCAGCCTACACCATGACTCTAGCTCCTCATGGCACATGTGTATGTACATTGATATGTGCATATCGCCAATCATAAATCACAATTTCGTATCTATCATCGAAAACAAATTCATTCAATAAGGAATTTGCCGTGTGGTATGTAACTGTGGCCGCTGTGGTGTAGTGGTAAGCAGTGCGCTCTTCCATTGCGCAGAGCCTGGGTTCAAGCCCTGGTCAAAGCAACATCGCAAAAAAATTTAGAAAAAAATGTTTTTTCATAACAGCGGTCGGCCCTCGGCAGGCAATGACAAACCTCCGAGTGTATTTCTGACATGAAAAACAGCTTCTCATTAAAATATAATTGCCGTTCGGAGTTGGCGTAAAACTGTAGGTCCCTCCTCTTTGTGTGACCACATCAAGGCGCACGCCTTAAATCAGAGGAGAAGCTCGGCCAAACACTAACATATGTGTAAGCGCCAATCAATTATTATTATGCAACTTTGCCGCAGATATTGTATGATATTCAAACATATTTTAATGTTTTTAATCATTTTGTCTGACAGTTGACAAATGAGATCGGAAGTTACCAAATTACCAAAGAGAATAAAAGTTACCAATTTTGATAACATTTTACCAAAGTGGCAACCGTGATCGTGCATTGTTAGCGCTCGGGAACATTATAAGAAAAGGAACACAAACTTTTCGTACTTATTGTGGCACGTACTTCAATGTGAACGAATCACTCGGTTTGTTTTCGTACTCTGCTTACCCACCAGCAAAAAGTTTCACTTCTGAAAAAAGTACGCGAGTTAGTAATAGGTCGCGGGGCAGGGAACGAGGTCATTTCGTTGTAAGAGAAACAAATTTTTTGTTCTTGTCCTTTTCAAGAAATTTTAACACTAAATTCTTATGAACCAGTGTAGCGCTCAACTGATGGAATCATATCCCTGCATATGCGATCAACTGATCGTTTCATATTCCTGCATACGCGAGTCAGATATGCAAACAACTGATAAACTGAAATTCCCAGGTTTGCAATTTGTAAGATATGAGTTTCGTAGGACATCGGCTGTGTTAAAATTCATCAAAGAATTCGTACGCCCTTTAGGGCCTTTTGCCATTAACCAGTTTCATTGCTAACTTCTTACAACTTCATTGATATGGTAATTAGGGTTGCCATATTTTTTTTTGCGTGGAATCAGTACCTCAGACTTTTTCATGCTATAAAAATGAATACTTTCAGTACTCATTTATTCAAAGCAAAATTATGAATGTAAGTAACAGAAAATACTTCAAAACGCCAGAGTACTTGTTTTGAAAATGTAGTTCATAAAAAATAAAATGTTAATTCAATTTAGCATGAGCGTATATATTAACATGTAGTATGAAAAACCCTTACAATATCATTGTACAAAAGAGCTAATAAATTATTTAGTATTTATGACATTTTTGAATAACGGTGCGTAGCATTTTTTCAAAATTGCTGTTGCTTTTCCACAATAATTTTGCATTAAAAACGTGGAAACGTACCACTATTTAAAGACTTCATCCGTACATCCTCACGGCTTAAATTACTTTTTGCAACTGCCCAAAAACTTTTAGAGGCTTAGAATTCGCTAAAAGGAGTATCTAACTCGGATGTCTTGTATGTAAAACAAACGTCAGCCCGCCCTTGTTTTAGTAATTTATACTCCACAATATTATCGCAATTGTTACGTACTGCCTCGGCGATATTCCCATACATCGATTGTTCTTTTTGTTGTATTAATTTCAGGCGCATATCAAACATTATCTGAAACATGTAAACTATAATTAAATTATTTTCTTCTTACTTTTCCAAAGTTGTATAGAATTCATAAAAAAGTCATAAAGTATTATGTTTGTATTCCACAATTTTATTGAGCTTGAGGTCGTTTTTAATGAAAAATTTTATGGAAAAACAACAATTAACATTTTGGTGGAAGTTAATCAACTATTTCGGAGATCACCACATCTCCTCATCAGACTTCTTCAGCCAAAGTCAGTTGTCTTACCCACTGTGCTAAGTTCGCCACGTAAATTGTTGTTGTGTGTAAAATAATGTTACACAAGCAAATGCATGGGGACAAATTATCGAACACCGAGTTACTGAGTACCAGAATTGAAAACTTGCGAAAAATCAGGACATTTGCGTGCTGATTGAAGAAATTTACAAAATCGGTACGAGAGTTTAAAAATCAGTACTGTACTGATAAAATCAGTACGTCTGGCAACCGCCCACTATCTCAGAGCCTACTCATATTTTCATACATTTCATACACATGAACCCACTACTTTTGGGTGAGAAAAGTGCCAATCGACTTCTTACTAAATACATTATGTTAGGGCCAAAGAATTACATATGATTTGCTAATTCTAGCCGAGTCGCCGACGATAAGTGGAAAGTGACGCTCTCGAGAACTGCTGGGTAAATACTTACACAGATACATAGAAACACGTATATTTGTGAACCCATAAGGCAATAGACCAGCAAGCTCGTTTAGCGCATTCACCAATCTAGCTTTTGCGGCTGCCCACTTAAGTCTGCAAGCCAAATCCATTATCGCTCAGCTGCGAGGCGTCATTAGAAAGTGTTGCGCTAAATTTCAATTGCCACTACTGTCAGCAGCAGCGACGGCTTTGGCGTCGGCGAACCACTATTGTTGCTCATAAGCAGCGGTGGCCATAGGGGTCCGAGTGCGAGTACCTGATTATTGCGCTTATATACGAAATGCATTTTTAATTCATAGATTGACTTTAGAGTTGAGAGTTCTCTGTGTGAAAATTGTATGTTGCGAACAATTCTGTTCAAAGGCCATCCATTCACGTG
>NW_016181180.1:0-6400 GCF_001687245.7 Rhagoletis zephyria | reverse complement strand
CAACCAACTAAGTAACTACCGGGCGACAGTTAATAGGCAAACGGTGAGCTCTCGCTGAAATGTTTATTGGCCATCAATTTAGAAATTATAAAGCATAATTTTTATATACAACTCATACAACATATGTACTAATATCGTAGTTTAATGAGCTGAACTCACATTACTTTTCAGTAAATATGAGTGAACATGACGATGTCTATAATCGCTTGTATTCGAACTCTTAAGGTATGAAATGCATTAGCCTTATGCATACACACATACATATGCACGTTTGGGTGCATAATATATTTGCAATATTTTCGCAAAATATGTTTCAAGTCAAGCGCATGGCATTTGTAATAAATAACTTTAAGTAATGTGCAATATTTGAAATGTAAAAGTATCATTTTTGACCAACAAAGATGAAAATTAGCAAAGCTCGAAACGGGTTTGGAAAGGCCAATTAAATTTTGACTACAGTGCAAGCATATGGAAATGCTTTCAGTAGATGAAAGCCTTAGTTATTAGTTAGGTTTTTCCTGGGTGTAATAGAACAAGAAAAACCGCGACCTGAAAGATCTTTTGTATCTGTTAAAGAGAGAGTCCCTAACTTAGTGTGGCCAAGATACCTTCGGCTTCCCTAATGAATCCTAAAAGGGCCTTGGTCAGCGAATTCTTTATAGCAAAGGGTTCGACCAATGAAGCTTTAAAGTTGATCCATCTTTGTCTGCCCAAAGCCGGACAGCGACAGAGAATATGCTCTGAAGTTTCATCATCTTCAAGACAGAGCCGGCATTCCTACTCTGTGATCATACCTATTAGGTTCAAGTGGAATCGCAACTGGTTGTGGCTAGTCAGGTACCCAGAAAGTAGCCTGATCTCGTTGTTTTTGAAGAATCCGTCGTTAGATAGTCGAAGTTGTAGCTCCCTCGTGGCTGCTGTTTCCTGGATACAGATATGAAGAGGATTCCATCACAGAAGCGACGCTGCAGTTGAGTACGTTCTTATAGATCTGGTGTCGTATAGGCATGCCAATCTTTGCAGTTTGTTAAGGCTATACAGTGACTTGTACCACCATGCTATTCATGCGTAAGACAGAAACGGTCGGATTATCATACAATAGAGCCAGCCTATCAGTCTTGCGCTCAATCATGTGGCTTTAGAAACCATTCCCTCAAGATGGGAGTTCCAATTAATTAATTAATTCTTATCTAGCGTAATCCCCAGATATTTGACCTCATCAGAGTATTCAAGCACGGTAACTCCAATAGTGACCGAACCAAGGTTTGGTTTATATCTTGTTGTAAACGGTGCAAGAACAGCCTTCTGATGATTTATGCTGAGTCCCTCATTAGCACGCCAGTTTAAGATCACGCGAAGAGCTGCACCTGTCCGACACAGTACAGCAGAATTTTCCCGTAACTATAATTGCCAAGTCATCTGCGAACCCCACAACACTGTAACCACACTTCTGTAGTCTGATTAAGAGGTCGTCCACCACAAGTGGCCAAAGCAAGGAATAAAGGACCCCATCTTTCGGCCAGCCTTTAACGGCTCTGATCTTCACTTGAGTATTGCCTGAGAATGACGTAGTTTCATGCTCATGAAGCATAGCGTCTACCAACCAACAGTAGTAGGGTCCAAGCCTCTTTGGAACAGTGCCCTTGAGAAGATCTGTAAGGCCGAATCTGTTCATTTCCGTTTGATATAAGCAAATGGTGCGTTATGTGAGGTAGTGGAAATGTTAAGTCTCTCAAAAGATACCAGATTTGGAAACACGCGGAATTTTAGACTATATACAAAACCAAAGAGATCTGCTTTAGCACTCTCACTCAGGCCTGCCAACTTGGCTAAAGCTATGTAATTTTTGGCCCTATTTTACAGAAAATTGAACTTAATTTTAAAATTTGGCAACAAGTGCCAAAATGGCACTTTTGAAAACAAAATAATATGCGTGTAATTCTTTTTTTCTACTAAAATTTTCTGTTCTATAAAGTTTATACAGCTGATTTATTTTGTTTTGCCATTACACTTTTGTTTTATAAATGCTGTTCTTATTTTAATGTTAAATAGGAAGGATGAAAAAGAATGGCACATTTTTAAGCCCATTTGTTTTTCTATTTGGCACATTTTGGCACTTTTTTATCCTCAATTTGGTACCTTATAGCTTAGGATAGCTGGCAGCCCTGCTTTCACTGCCCTTTATCTCAGATATGTAAATTGGTGCGGGAGCAATTTGAAAAGCCAGTGATTTTGCACGCAGTAACTTTAAGCCGCTTAGTTTGTGTTTTGCAGCCATTAAAAGCAGACAACCTCCTGAGTTTTAACGAAAATGGAAAAAAGTGAATTTCGTGCGTTGATTAAGCATTTCTTTTTATAAACAAGTAATTTTTTGCAAAAAAAAAAACAACTTCAATTCACATATAAATATATATATATATATATATATATTTCATAAACAAATGATCGGATCTAAACCCGATTAGTATGGGACCCCCTCTGATATACTACCTATGCAAAAAGAATTATCGAAATCGGTTGACGTGGTCCAAAGTTATGCGGTAACATACATAAAAAAAATCCGATGAACTGATAACCTCCTCCTTCTTTTGGAAGTCGGTTGAAAATTCATTACCTCAGCAAAGGAAAGACTTTATAAATACTATTGGATTTATATAATTATTGGTTTACGTCTCTGAAAAGAAATTCGTACAGACTTTTTAATACACTGCATATGCACTAACGATTATAATTAAAGTAAAATAATATGGCAAGCTTAACATCAAAAGTATTAAACAAATTTACAAATGCTCGTTTAGGTAAAGTAGAGTCTTCTATAACATTATGGGATACTAGGTTGAATTCTCGCATAGCTCTGGATATAGGGGCATTGATTGTAAATTTGTTTTGAACATTGGTCCAATAGAAGGGATAGGAGATGCAAAGACTGCATTTTGGATCGTTAAAACTGACCCTTTCCAGGAGATAAGGGCAATCAACTAATCCTGCAATAACATTATTGACCAAAGTTAGCGATAATGTAGACCTGCAGCTTTGGAGAGTTTTGAGGTTTATTAACATAAGACGGGATATGTACGATGACATTAGAGTTTCAAAGTTCAGGGACCGAAGAGAGGTTTTGAGAAATACCGTTTCGATATGCTCTATTCTTGCTACCGGAAGTTGATTGTAAGGCACCTAGACAAAGACAGCATATTCTAGATGAGAATGGCCGAAATTCATAAACAAAGTTTTTAATGTATCTACTTATATGGCTCCTTAAATTTCACACTGTTACGTCGCGGAAACCCAAGAACCGAGTGAGTCTTCGCTATAATGTAATTAATTAACTATTAAAACTGAGTTTACAATCAAAATTAATGCCTAAATCTTAAGCTTCGTTAACATTTAGCAAGATATTATTTGATATACAATAAAATCTATTGTGAACATTTTTGATTCCGGCGAAATAAAATTTGAAACATTTCTTTATGTTTAAAGTAAGACTCGATTTCGTACACCACAAGTGAAGAGTATTACGAGCCCTAACCGCCAAAATAACGTAAGCGACATTTTTTTCAAAATTTTATTTTTGATGCACAAATATTCCTAGAGCATCTACATACATTTCTGCATCAAAAATAAAATTTTGAAAAAATTGTCGCTTACGTTATTTTGGCGGTTAGGGCTCGACTTTGCCTACCTAGGATCTAGCATAAACACCACCAACGCCGTGAGCCTGGAGATCAAGCCAAGAATGACTCTTGCCAACAGGTGCTATTTTCGGCTCGGAAGGCAATTGAAAAGTAGAGCCCACTCTCAGCCTGTTTTTTTTATATGGCACAGAAACGTGGACGATGTCAATCAAAGATTAGAAGACTTTGGGTGCTTTCGAGAAAACTATTCTATGCAAGATCCACGGCCCTGTTCACTTGGGCGACAGGCATCGCAAGAGATGGAATTGCGAACACAATGTGCTTTTTAATGACCTGGACATAGTTACATAAGCGCATAAAACTTCAGCGATTGCGCTGGCTTGGTCACGTTGTACGCATGGATGACGACGCCCGGGTCAAAAGATCATGCGACTCCGCACACATGGGTGAACAACGAAAGCAACGTCGCCCACGGAAACAATGGACAGGACCGGTTTGCACTTGAGATAAGCAACTGGTGGAAATTCGCACAAGAGAGAGACAATTGAAGCAGATTTATGGTCTGGGCCAAAACCGATAAATGGTTGTATTTAGTTCCAAATAAGGAGAAGAATATTATTAAACTATGGTTAAATAAATAATTGGGGATTGATATTGGAAGTTTCCTGAAGAGAGGCAGAGTTTTCCTATCTTAAAATATTAAATATTTCAAGAATTCTTAATCATCTCTACGAAAAGGTGTTTTCCCCATATAAAATATATGGAAAATTTCATGGGATTTGAGGCAGTTCGGAACCTTTTTTTTACAAAATATACAGGATTCCTTTATTCCATTTAGAAAAATACTATGGAGTAAGAACTTATCATTTTAAACTTTCTTTCCCGTATGTATTTTTGGACCACCCTATTCGGCGCCATATACTCCTACAACTTAGAATGGGAAGAACTTATAGAGTGTGTTTTTTGTACGCCAAGAGAGGACTTTAATTTCTAATTGCGTACTTTTGTAACAATTAAGGTTAAACTCCGCGTCTAAAAATCTGATTGGACCTTAGCAATGGGAGTTGACTGCCAATGATATTCTATCAGATACATACATACAACTTTTATGATAGAAGTACCTTGCCCATATCGTAATTTAAATCACATATTTACCAGTTGATTATATTATTTAATTGTATTAGTTCCCTGTTGTAGCGAAAAATGAAGCCAAATCCTTTCCAAGGATTTCGCCATCCTTTGCTACGCAAATGAATTTAGCATAATTCATATTGCACCACGAAGCCAGCACACAGTGGTTCAAAATTGGAATTCAATGTTCATAATCCACCGGAGCCTTCATTTTTCAACAAGTTTTTTACTAAAACCAAAAAAAAAAAAAATATTTATAGCATATCAAAGTTTTTTCGTGTATTTTTTATTTTTTTTTTGAGAACCATACAATTGTTTTCAACTAGTTTTTGTTATGCAACATTTATCAACTGAACAGGGCAATACATTTTCTTCAAAATTGGTACTTTTTCTGCATTTTGCATTTTCCGAAATCAGGCTCAACTGGTCTCTTGCAAATATTATAAGACTTCATAAAAAAATAAAAAAATAAATGTATCCAGTTAAGTGAAAAAATAAGCGCGCCTGGGCCACACTGGAGAAATGAAACTTACGTTATATATATATGTATTTTGTCTCATAACCAATATGCATACAAATGTACATACCCACATACATCTGATTTTGATAAAGTTACATTTTTCTACCCCTGTTCGTTGTAACTACATTTACGTTATTCTGTTTTCCTTTATCTTAATTTTTTCTTTATACACTATCGAAAACAAAGTCGATAGTAACATCTAACAAAATATCGATAACAAAACCGATATAAATATCGATAACAAAATTGTTGACAAATTCGATAAAAATTTCGATAGCCACATCAATAATAATATTGGTAGAAAAACCGATAAGAAAATCGACAAAAATTTCGATAACAAAATCGATAAGTATCCGATAACAAAATCGATGACAAAACCGATAAATATGTCGATTAATCTACCGCTAAGTCCCGAGAATCCCGAAAATCTCTAAAATCCCAAAATATTTCCCAGATTGAGTATCTGTGTCACTATCTATATCCTTTTCTCTATAATTATCTTTATTTTAATTTTTCGTCCTCTATCTTCATCTTCATTCCTTCATTTTTATTGGTATCTTCATCCTCATTTTTTTTCTTTATATTTATCTTTGTTTCTACTTTTATGCCCTTGCCCTTGTTTAAGTGAAGTGTTTAAATTTACCTTGGTCTTCGTCTTTGCCTTTATCTTTACGCATCTTTCTTTTTGTTTTTATTTTTACCTTTATCCCTTTCTTTACTTTCATTCTTGTATGACAGTTTAATAGTGGTTCAGATGAATGTTTGGTTGGTTTAAGTGGAGACAAGGAATTAGTAAGTTTTCCATTTTGATTCCAGAGTTCGTAATACCTACACCCATTTGGCGGCTTTAATGAAATATGCGCAACAAATATGCAAAAACAGCTAAATATTTTTGACAAATATCCAAAAATGTGCACTAACGATTGAATGCCATTTTAAAGGAAATTTCATGACTCTTAAAGATAACTTAACCATTTCCATTTGAAGATGCCCAGTAAAAAAATTGCAATTGCATGAGATTCCGAACCCTACTTATTTTAAATATAATTTCAGAAGGAAATTACAGCTAAAACGAGTCGGCTTGAAAAAGCTAATACATATGGATGTACATATG
>NW_016181179.1:0-6400 GCF_001687245.7 Rhagoletis zephyria | reverse complement strand
ATTAGCCACGACCAAAATATATCCCGTGGGAGAAGCGTTTTACGCCCTGTGCCTCCACCCAAAATTTGTGGAAAGCTTTAAAAAGCTCCTCGCTCAGAATATGTTTTGGTTTTGACTGATTAAAATCAGCGATGGCCAGAGAGAGCTTGTACTGTGTGCATATAAGTCAGTGTGAGAACTGTAAAGATTTTTGCCTGCGAGCGCTGTTTTGAGCTACACTGTCTTATATAGAAAAATTCAATAATTCCCTTATAAGCTCTCTAAACGCCATTTTCACAGAAATTGGTTAACTAATATACTTATGTTAAACCACCACTTTTAACTTAACAGTATCAGTTTATCTAATGGTTGACTGTAGTTAACTATTGTACATCCATTATTTAGCCAATAACTAAAAACAGCAGTTTTTCTATTAGTTATCTAATGACTGAGAAATGGCGTACAAGCACTGTTAATATGAAAGATGAATATTTGACTAATAGTTCATTTCCACCAAACCTTAACTGCAACTTATGTCTATTCGAAAAAGTAGATTACAATTCGAAGGTGATAGTTGCTCAGATTAAAGTACAAGCAAACAAGGGTTAAAAAGCAAATAGTAAGAAATAAACCTTATCTCTCACCCTGTGTTAAAATTCTTGGAACTTATCTGAGCTCTTAAGCTATTGGTGGTAATGGGCGAAATTCTATTTTACGCTTTCTCTGTACAAAAAGCCTACATTCATTTATTTCAGTGTACAAGCTCTGTTAAGAATTCAAAAGTTCCAGTCTCAGCTATGGACTCGCCTTAATGTAAAATGTACGATTATGCTGAACAAAAGTATGCAGAACAATTGAAAGTATAAATTGTCATGTTAAGTAGTGCTAACAAAAACTTCAGACAATTATTGCTGTCAAATAGATTTCTCTCTTTTTTTCCCAGCTACGATTCTGTTGAACGTGCACGCAATGAGCTTCAAGCTTGTAAGTCACTCAAGCACAATGAATTATGTATGTAAGTATGCAACTGAATGGATTCTGAATTGCTAACTACAAAAGCAGATAGGAAGTAATGAGGGTTGTGATAATTGGATAGGGATAGTGATAAAAGTATAAATATGTATGAACGACCGCAGGATTAGGTGGAAAGAAGGATAATTATTTAAATATTTTCTAGAATAAAAATATTTCATTAATATTCGTAAGCATGGACTATTTTCTAAAATAACGTAAAAATACAAAACTACGAAAAATGTGTACGAAATTCTTATAAAAATATTGAAATGTCTCTAGTATTTGCAAATTATTGGCATTTTTAAAGAGGAACATTTTAAATACATTATTAGGGATTTTAGAGTGCCATAGAATTTTTCAGTACATAAAGATTCATATTTGCTTTGCATTAAAGCAGTGGAAAAAATTTCTAATGTATTCAGCTAAAAATGTTTGCATGTAAATATGTATGTATGTATGTACACATATTTAAAAAGCACACATATACTATGTATGCAAATATTCATGTCTATAGATATCTACAAACAATAATACTTATTCCTACATTTATCATTCATGCGATAATAGTTTATATGTATGTACAATGTGCATAGTATGTACATATGAAAGTATTCTATGCAAATATTTGCTTCTACTTTCCAATTTATTTTCATAGAATTTTAAATGGAAATGCTTAAATAGCGTTGTATATAATGAATTACAACAATAGCGTTCGCATTTAAGATTAATGTTTGTGCAAAATGTTGCTATTTGTCATTCTTGCAATTTTAAAATAATTCGTAAATATTTCATGAAATTTTTTATCAGGAAAATATGTTTAGCCTTTCAGTAGTTGGCTGCACTTTTTTCGACTTATTTGCAATTATTTTTGTTGGAAAATATTAAAATGCACATTTTATTGACTGCATTGAAAAGTGAAATTCCAAAAGTTTTTAAAGCAACAGATGTGCTGTGCAGAAAAAAATGTCCGCAGAAAACTTTTCGTAAAATTTCAACTTGCAAGCACGCGCAATTGTATAGAGTGGGGTAACATTATTGCATTCCGGCGGGTTTTAGTATTTTGCATTTGTATTCAACTTGTATGGCGCGGAAGCATGGACAATGAAAGCATCTGATGAGGCGGCTCTTGGAGTTTTCGAGAGAAAGATTCTGCGAAAGATTTACGGACCTTTACGCGTTGGTGATGGCGAATATCGCAGACGATTTAACGATGAGCTGTATGAGCTTTACAACGATATAGACATAGTGCAGCGAATTAAAATTCAGCGGCTCCGCTGGCTTGGCCATGTCGTTCGGATGGACAGAAACGCTCCTGCTCTGAAAATATTCAACGCGGGCCGCGATGCTGGTAACAGAGGAAGAGGAAGGCCTCCTCTGCGTTGGAAAGACCAGGTGGAGAAGGACTTGGCTTCACTTGGCATTTTCAATTGGCGTCAGTTAGCACAGAAGAGAAATGACTGGCGTGCTGTTTTGGACTCGGCCAAAATCGCTTAGGCGGTTACAGCGCCAATTAAGAAGAAGAAGAAGATTCAACTTGAATAAATATGTGTATGTATATGAGAGTCAGTAAAAGCATAGACAGACGGCAGATTTGATCCGGATCAACTCGTTAATTTGGAATTATCTCGGGAATTAATATCTAATTTCCAAAACAAAAACGGATCAAGGCATTTTCGATGCCAACACTGACTAAAATAGCCAGCTGTTGTTTATTGTGAATGAAAAATAAACGAAACAAACAAAGCTGTAGTCGAAAAGTGAAATCGGCATACCACAATTCTCTATGGACCAGGTTTGATACCCACTCCGAGCCATTTACACAAATTAAATTTTTTATTTGTTTAGTTTTTTTATTTATGTAAAATTAATACATACATGCAAATGCGTTTTATTTCACGAATTAAGTCAGAGTTAATCCGGATCAACGCTGCCGTCTGTTTAAGCTTTAAGCTATAAGACAGTGGTACAGGAAGTGGAAGGCGAAAACATTAGACGAAATCAATTAAGATGAAAACAATAGTGTTTTGCCCCTTGACTCAAGTAAAGTTATTCAGTTGAATGGGTCACCAACTAATACCCAGTTTATACATTACGGCGATTTTCTTCAAGAATAATCCCTACATCGTGGATTTTCTTACGCAGTGCTTTAATTTGGCTATTACGTCTCCCGCTCACTACGTGCCGACGCCGATCAAGTAGTCGGATTTCAGCGAGCACGAAAGTGCAACTGGGACGACGAGAGAAAAAAGCTGCTGCCTATAGGGTCACTCTGTGACGTATTTTTTGTAATAAAAAGAGAGATCCGATAGCTAGACTTACGGAACGTTTAAATACTAGGGAAAATTCTTATAAAAACAAAAACCGGGCGCCCTAGTGACCGATGTGCAGAGGGTACTAGAATTATAGCGGGAACGCTTCTGCACTCGCTGAATGTCACTGAAACAAACAGAGAATATGGGTTCAAGGGCTCGGTAGAGCACAAGGGATCAACCTCCCGACTACGAGAGTATACGAATAGCAAACTTGCGGTTGAAGAACAACAAAGCTGCGCTGCCGGATTTGACAAAAAGAAAGCTGGTTTAATCATTTTAAAGCCTCTAAATCACGTTTCTATGGTTAGGCTTTAAAGAAAAGGAAAAAATGAAGGAAGTAGTAAATGGTTTGAACTGCTGTGACAGTGTATAAAATGGGAGACAAAAAAGGTCTAAAAAGTTTTATGTCCACTAAAAATGTTATATTTTTTCATTTGTATACCTATTTATTGTTTACTACCAAACCTTATACCGGCAACAGCTACGAGAAATGGTTACCTACAGTAAATTTCGTTCACAGCGTGTATGTCTTTAATGGGGTCACTTATTTTTTTATGTGGGAAAGATATACAAGTCATCTCAACGAGTGATGTCCAGTATGAGGAAGGTAATTTTCGTATCAGCAACGGTAATGTTTGGGGCAATTATCATTAAGAGGGCTGCGAAACTGGAGAGACTGTGTATTAAAATAGCGAACAAGGAAAATAAGAGTAGTTCGAAAATAAAAAATAAAATCGCTGAATTTGTAAGTTAAGCAAATATTTAAACAATTAGGATTTTTTTCATACAAATTAATGCGTACAAATGTGTTGCAACAGGAGTTGCACACAAATGGACATACATACGTACATTAGCGTGCAACACTGTTCATACAAAAAAATCGGTACTGTTTTTGCATCAGAATTAAAAAAAAATTGATTGAGGCGTATTCTTATTTTCGTACGCATCGAAAATCATGAAATTTTCCTATAATTTTCTATACAAAAATTTAAAATTTTCGATTGGTACGAAAATCAGTATACATACGCCTCATTATATTTTAGGGCTTCCATCAAAATATTTTTGAAAAATATTAAGATTAACGTGGTTTATTTTTTTTTTCATAAATAAGATTATTTTTAAAATTATTTTTTTCAGAAAAACCGCCACAGATGATAAAATAGTTTAAACTTAAAAGTCGTGCATAAATATAATTAAACATTTATCAACGGAATGAAAATAATGAGACATTTATTGGTATTTTCTAATCGGTCAAGCTAACGGTTTGGCAAGTCTTAAAATAAAATAAATGTTATAAAAGCGGTGAAAACAATGCAACTTTTTTTGTGAGACACCCTAATATGTATTTATACATACAGCGACCACGTGTTGATTTTTTTATATATTCTATAATGTTTTTCGAGCAAATTTTTTTGTTATTTTTCTATAAAAATTTCGTCCAAGCCTGAACCAAAACCGTATATCTAAAAAAAAAAATCACAAAAATCAAAGGGACTTTTTTAAAGGTCTGAAAATTGCACTTCATTAAACTAAAATTGTATGGGCTATAAAACTGCATACCCAAAAATGTTCTAAAGCTTCAGATTGAAATTTTGATGAAAATTTGTTGAATTTTCTTAATTTTTTTATAAAGTTTGAAACTGTGATTTATATGATCATGGTTGAAGCTTGAATAATATTTTTGTAGAAAAATATCAAAAAAAAAAATTAACTCGAAAATATTATGAGTATTTAAAAAAATCAACACGTGGTCACTTGTTTGAGTCACTGTATGAATTTATACAAATAAATATGTATATATTATTGCACCCACAATACTTTATTTTTAATTTTTAATTGCTGCGGACATTATTAGATATTTATGAATGACAACAATAGTATAAGCAGTGAATTGAAATTAATTATTTAGGAATTTCTGCGATATGCCACGAACAATACATAAACAGCGCGCTGGCGTAAACAAGTGCACTGATTTAATTGCAAAAGAAATTTCCTTGTTTACACATACATATGCGAATATGTATGTATGTATGTATGATAAACATTTGCATGTAAGTAAACAATGACATTAAAAATTTTAATTTATATTGCATTAGTTTGCTGCATTTACAACATAACAATATAAACGACACCAGCGTGGATCTACAATACGCAAAATAAAATTTGATTACATAAGTTATTTTGTGGATTTATTTTTATACATATATTTCATTGCATGTATTTATTGAGCTGAAGGTCAAATATTTTTCTATGAAGCCGGAAACGAATTTGTTTGCAATTTAGCTTTGCCGACGAATTTTGAAAAATTCACATTTCTTTTATATTTGCCAAAAAAAGCATTGACTTTAAATATTTGAAATTTTTCGTCCTTAACACTTTCACACCCAATTTTAATGCATTTCACATAGCCAGTATCGTATGGTAATTGCAGTGCAGCGCAATCATGTCGTTATCACACACGCATAGCCATTCTATGTTAGCGTTGAATACGAAACCTCGTTAAAAATATATTTCGGTATAGGCGAAGGAGTTGCGCTGCAAAGTGAAGCCGGTTGTTGTAGGTAATCATTTCATTATAAATTTGCACACATTTTACTACTAACTAAACATGCAAAAATTGCAGCACACTTACACACATACATATGTACTTGCTACGGCATGCGCCACAAGAGCAAGCGCCACACTACTATAGTTACTCGTTTGTGCAATTTATTTAGCGTAATTCGAGGTTTTTTCCTTACAGCTCTATTTCACTTACTACGCTACTTAGTTTTCTCGAAACCCGACCGACCAACCGCCCGTCNTAGAAAATGAGGGCGATATGGGCCAATGATTGTAAAGTGTACACTGTCCATTGATTGGAAAGGGCAATGAAAAAAATATTTTTCTATAAAAATCAGCAGCGTTTAGATCCTGGGACACTAAATAATCTCTTATTCCTCAATATAGTGTAAAATCAATGATCATGTAGATGATTGGAAGAGCACGTTTAAACTCAAACACACGAAAAACTAAACAAAATGCGAACATCTGGAAAAAAGTGAAGTTGCCTATTATGTACTTATATAAATATTTTGTGGCCTGGAGGCCTTGTG
>NW_016181178.1:4631-6401 GCF_001687245.7 Rhagoletis zephyria | reverse complement strand
AATGTGCACTTAAGCATAGAGGCAGCAAAGCAAAATATACTGTATATCGAAGTTTTTCTGGTGATGTATTTTAGCATCGAAACATCAATATATAGATGTTACTCTCCAAAATCGGCATCCCTAAATCGAGGGGTTAGAGGTGCGTACAACCACTCGATTATAACCTCCTCATTGTGTCATGAAAAGGCTTCTCATAAAACCATTCAGCTCGGCTAAACACTTAACAAAGCGCCGAATGTTTTTGTATTTATTCAAGTTTTTGTTATCTGTAAATTGTGGTTGGTGGAGTCCATCGACAATTTATTAACTATGGTTTTTATGTGCCTGGTCAACTGACCACGACAGACTTCCTAATCAGATACTAGATAGAGCATTTAAAAGCTGAACATCTAGTTATGTTTAGCGCTAAATCGGAAGCTCTTAAGGCTTGCCATTTCAGTATTGATACAAAACGAAGGTGAAGCTTTATGAAGCTTAGTATGTACGTGCATGCATATGCATGTATGAACATTAGGGTGTTTAAATAAAAAAAGCAAAGTCAGAATTTGAATGCCATCACCCACCAGGATTGTTCTATGCCGAGCAAAATGTTGAGATCAAAAAAATATTTAGAGGTCGCTCAAAGTGCTCAAAGTCAAAATCTCTTTTTCTCTTCGGGATATTTCAAATAATAATACCCAATCGTTTATTTAACCGTTTTTTTAATATTATATAAGACCCCTACAAACTCCAAAAAAAATGCAATGGGGGGACCCATAAAAGTCGCTGGTATCAAAAAAAAAAAATATGGTAAAATTAAATATTGGGTATTATTACTGGAAATCTCTTGAAGAGGAACAGAGTTCGCTGATCGGAAAATATTGATTTTAAAGAATTCTATGTAGTATATAAAATACAGGGGATTTCAAAATAAATATAAAAGTTGGGGTATAATTTTTTCGGTATAGAACAATCTTAAGGGGTAAGAGCATTAAAATTCAGACTTTACTTTTTCACGTGAATTTTTGGACCAAGCACTCAATTATGAGATTAAATACAAAATTTGCTACTAGGTACATAAATAGAAGAGAAGGAGATTGTGTTGTGTTGATTCTTTTTTATTGTACGAATTTATTTTGACAACGGAACAAATTTTGTATTTATATGGTTAAGTAGTTTGTTTAATTGTTTTCGAAAAAAATGTATGCAGTAAACATGTAAAGCTGAAATGGTTTCAATTGTTAACTTCTCCACATAAAAGGAGTGTACGCGTACGCCCAACTATCTAAAGTTTTAGAAAACTTTTACTGGTTTTGCGTTCTCGTACCCAAAAAACTTGCAAAGTAGGGGAAATTGGGAGAGCGAAATGTGAAAGAGAGCTGCAAATTTCTGCTGGAAAAATTTTTCCCAGCTAAAACTTGCAAGCTAGAAAATCAGCTGATCACAAACACATGTTTGTAAATAAACAAAAGAAAATATGGCCTTTTTGAGTTATTTATTGCAAATTTTATTATTAATGCTAGTATACAACGAAAAAGTGAGTAAATTTAATATGCACAACGTTTGTTGTGTTTATTTTTCGCTAATTTGCTATTAATCTCCAGTTTGTTTACTTTAGTGTGTGCTGACCATGGTTGCCGTATGACATTTTTCGTTTGTACAATAATTTACCTTTAAATATACCAAAATAGATTCAAATGCAGCATGCTGAAATGTTGTTTTGCTGAAGTTTTCGGTTTTGGTAGGTTGATTGTTGAAATGAAAATTTTATAATTTTAAAGCTACATCTGT
>NW_016181178.1:0-2014 GCF_001687245.7 Rhagoletis zephyria | reverse complement strand
AAAAAAAAAAAAGAAAATAGTTTGTGAAAAGTTGTTGTTGGTATGTAGAACAAAAGTGCTTGATGCGCCGCGTATGGATTGTTGCTGGTGCTGCTGCTGCCGGCGGAAGAAGTGCATAAATAACGCCGCAAGTGGCAAATTTTACTGTAAATCTAATAAGCGTGTTTGAAAATATTTTGCAAAATCAGCAGCGAAAATTCTAAAACAAAAAAATAAATCAGTGGTTAAAATACAATTTATTTGTGAATGCGCTGCAAATAGTGAAATGCAGCCGATTGTGTGCAGCTACAAGCGACCGTCGACCACCTTCCATTACAACGCGCCAGCAGGCCAGGCTACAGCGCCGTCGCCGCCAACGCCAGCAAAGTGAGCCGCTAAGTCGCGTTGGAATTTACATAAATGAAATTAAATTCATCCGGTTAATCAATTTATGTGGAAAATTTGCGCATGAATAAGAGGAACACCAAAAAAAAAAAAAACAAAAATCGAGAAAATATTTGGCGAAATGAGTAACATTGAACGAGGTTTGGTGCACCGAAAAAATACCAACGACTGTGAACGGAGGTGAAAAATAAGAAGTAAATGGCATAAAGTGATAAAAATAAATATATGATTGAAATAAACTAACAAATTTGTAAAAATAAAACGAATGTTGGGAAATAATTTGACAGTGCGCACAGTGGGTTCCTGTTAGTCATATTCTTTGTTTGACAATAGACGGATAACAAAAATTTGGTTGTTAAATTTTGGTTTTAAAAATAGTAAAGTTGAAAAACAAAACCAACAAAATATGCCTAGTAAAAACACAAGGAGGGAAGAATTTGTTATCAACAAAAAATTTATCGAAAAAGTTAAAAATTTAAATGTGGTATGAATGCGAATAAAATTAACCCTCTACAGCATGTGAAGTAAAATAGCAACAACAAAAAATTGACCAGTTAAAATTGCTTTTAGGATAAAACATACATATATTACAACATTTAAAGCATACATTATTTAACTTACCGCATTGAAAAGTATTTCAAAAGTGGTAAAAATTTTCGAGTCCACAAAATGCTGCCCTCAAACTCGTTGATAGTGTAAAAATTTGTGAAACTGAAATTAAAAACGAGAAAATATTAATCTCACACATTTTACTAAAAAAAAAAAAATCGAAATAAAAAATACCTACTACGAAGGCGCTTAGATTCGACGAGTACATTCATCACTAGCGCATGCGCTTAGTAGTTAGGCTAAAGCACATACAAACATACATATATCTACTTGCTAAACCCTAACTAAAAGTGCTACGGAAATTTAGAAAAAGAAATAGCGACAGAAAACAAAAAAAAAAACCTATACAAATTTTCCAACGACAAAACGTTACAAAACTGGATTATCAAAATGTGGCTGTTGATCAACAACAACACATTTCCCAAATCGGATATTTTTTGGATAAAATTACTGACAATTCTGCCGCTAATTTGTGGATTTATTGGCAGCGGCAATGCGGCGGGTAAGTGTTAGTTCTAAGATCTTTCTATACCCAACTTAAAAATAGTACCTATTTAAATGTTTTTTCATACGCTCTCAAGCGTCTCAAAATACTTTTTTCTAATGAAGAGCACTAACTCTTCACAAATGCCTTCAAATCTTAGTCCTATGTTCCATATTTCCTATTAATGTATCCTCTTCTTTTTGACCAACCAGCGTATATATTTAATATTCTTACTTTGTTCATGCAACATTTTCTACATCATCAATTTCCTGATTTTACCTCTTCTCATACTTGTATGTACCCGTATTCCTCTCATTTTATGTATCTCTCCCCATTTACCTTCACCTTTCTACAACCTAAGCTTCTTCTTCGCCAGTCGCAGTCGTTGCATTTTCTTCGCATTTACTGTGGTCACCGTTTTCCTTCGTTGCTTTTTATTTTATTTTTTTACTTTATTTTATTTTGTTGTTGTTGCGGCTACTTGCTTCTTGCTGGGCCCGTTTCGTTTCTTTTCTTTTCAACCACTAGCACTCACCT
>NW_016181177.1:0-6402 GCF_001687245.7 Rhagoletis zephyria | reverse complement strand
AGATATCAACAGACAGTCAAAGCACTGAACTTCTCAGAGCGAACGTTCATCAAATAAAAACCAAAGTAGGTCTGCCCGTCAAAACGGTCATGACCGCAGTTTTTTCAGGATGTGGTGCCATTCACATCGAATAGCTTGAAAAGAATAAGACGATCATCGTTGAATATTTTTCTGAGTAAAAAGACCGCATATATATATATATTTACTCTGGCCTCTTCTTGGGCCATACATGGTAGTACCGGCCTTGGTTGTTTCGATGCGGAGTTGCACTCCAACCGGGTGCCAGACCCAAAATACGGCAGAGGCTTTAGATAGGCCACCAAGGTGATTAGTGCGTTCCCCACACTGCCAATTGGTACCGACAGAATGGTTCCATCACTGAGCGACGATCAACAAGTTTGATCCACTGTGCTTTTGAGCGCCGTGGGGTTAGGCCTTCATGGCAGGTACCTACGTAAAACAACGACACACGTTGTCGCCTCTAGTCTCCTGGTGTATTTGGCTGCAAGCCTGCTATATGCATTGAGCGCAACACTCTCTTCCTTCGTCGTCTCCAACGGCAGGTAAATTAACGTCGAGATTGAATAAGGGAAGAGCACTAAAAAGGTCATCAAATCTTTATAAACTCACGCATAACATCTACACAGCAGTTATTCACCCAATAACATCCTACGGACAATATGGCTATAAGAAAATACGAGTTGTGGTACTTACGGGAGAGTGTCTTCCTCCATCACATGCGCTCAATAAGAACATCAAGAAGTGAGGTAGCGAAAATTTTAAAGATCAAAGCCGACTGCATACAAGAACTGCTAATTCATTAACAGCTCTTTCGAACGCTGCATTTTTATTTTTATTGTATAGGCTGGCCAGCTCCTTTGTCCTATGTCGTAGACATCGCTGCACTAAAGCATCTCTTGTCTCATTTTCCAGCTACCTTGACTCCGTTTGCTTATTCTCACTGAAGGAAATTGTTGACTAAAAGACTAGCAAGTTACCAAAAACTCGCTATGACTAACGTTTAAGCCTGGGACTCCATTTGCTTTGAAAACAAATGGTATAAGGGAGATCTCAGGGGTTAACTAACCTAATCCAACTTTTCAGTTTACTTTGCAAAATTTTCATTGGCTTTTTTGGTTGCTTGGTTAGCGATCTACTCAGTATTTCTTCCCACTTTCCCACGTATCCGTCTTGGCCTCACATATTTCTTCTTGTAGTCGATCAGCAAATCTTTACATTATTCTCAACAGAACTCGTTGACCGCTACTTTGCCTAAATAAAGAGTTCCAAACCTCACGACTGTCCTACAAATTCTTTATTCTATCAAAAAGTCTTCTCTCTAAGCATTGTACTTACTAGAGAGAACGAAATATTTTAAACTTTATAAAGATAAGTCATTGGATGACTTTTGTTTTCTGGTTTGAATCTTTTATCGCCTAATTTGCAGGAAGGCCACATAGTGGCAAATAGTCAATCTACAGGAATTGTGTAAAAAATTTGAAACTTCCAGAAAACTATTGTCTATAATTTTTTTTTTTAATCAGATTTGTATTCTGCGATTTAAAATTTCGGCCTGGTTGGTTGTGTATGTAAATATATGTATTTCATATTCACTGTTTTAAGATTACAATGAATATCAGCTTGTGTATGTATTTCCCACCTCCCTCTTTACCTTGTTCCCAGTGTCTACAAGGCGGCTGAATAGCTTATTGATGATGACAGGGTTATCCTAATAAATAAAATCCGAATAAAAGCAGCTTTTGGTAAGTAAAGTTGTGGGTAGCACAGAAACGAAAAACACCAGAGCTACTTACAATACCAACGAGACAAATGGAACAACAGAAAAAAAATATGTGAATTTACAACTTACTTACAAAAACATATTTAAGTACATATGTCCTATATACAGTCAGCATCAAAAATATGAATACCTTGACGTGTTGACGATTTTATTTATTTATATTTTACATAAGTCAATTTTTCTTTTTTATAGTTCATTCAACAAAAACCAGCAGAATCATTTTTTTTTTTTTTGTTTTATATAGAACTCGTGCAAATTCGAGAACTACCACAAACTTTTCATCAATATTTTCAACTTATCAATTCGATTTCTTAGAACAATGCGGTGCAAGATTCAAGTTTTTAAAAATTACCGTGGTTTTTAAGACTTTCCATATAAAAATAGATTTTGTTCATGTAAATCACTCTTCACAAAAAAAAACTCAAAAACTAACGGTAATTTTCAGAGACTTGTACCTTGCACCCCATTATACTAAAATTTCATGGGCTACAAAACTACATACGTGAAATATAAATAAATAAAATCGTCAAACCGTCAGCGTATTCATATTTTTGACCCTGACTGTAAATGTCTGCATATTAGGGCTGTCCAAAAATTCATGGGAAAAGGTGAAGTCGGAATTTGTATGCTCTCACCCCCTAGGATGATTCTATACCGAACAAACTATTTAATTTTACTTTGAAATCAAAAAGTATTTAGAGGTCCTCTCATAGCGCTCAAAGTTTTCCATGTATTATATATAGGAAAAAAATCAACTTCTAGCAGAAATGTTATAGAATTCTTAAAAATCAATATTTTTCGACCATTTTTTCGAAGTAACTATATCTTAAAGGGCGACCTCCAAATATTTTTTGTTTCAGAATAAAAAGTAGGGCTACGTTTTTTCTTTATGGAGCAATCCTAGGGGCAGAGAGCATTAAAATTTCGACTTTATTTATATTTTTTTTACTACTCTAATGTATATACACTAATGCATAAATACCTTTATATATACATACATATGTGTGCATTGCTGCACACTCTACGTCTGCTGATAAAATGCTTCAGAGAACAAAGCGCCCAGCTAAAATAAATAAAAATGTGTGTGTGAAAGAGAAACAACGCGGTAAAGGTGATAAACACCGCACCAGCCAAGCCAACCACATAGACCGCACAATGTGCAACGTGCAATGTGCTGTACATCGCACCATCGCGTGCCATTTGCAGTGAATTTGTGTGTATGCACTATATGCACATATGTATATGCAGGCACGTCGAGAGGGAGGGGCGCATCCCCCGAGGCCCGGGATTTTTAAGGTGCCTGAAATATCAGCTAATTGATCACAAAATAATGACAAACATATGATTTTGTTGAGTTTGTTAACTGATTTTGAATTTTCTTATAGTATTCATAATTAATATTTTAATAAAAAAAAAACAAATCATTATAGGCTTTTATCACAAATATATTCCGATTCTTGCTAATTATTTCTGACTCTATACGTTAAAGAATCCTTCCATGGAAGACTCTCAAGTGATCACATGCTTTTCAATAAATACAATTTTTGTACAGGGGCCCGTGATTTTTCAGTCCGGGGCCCGCGAGTTTTCTCTCGACGGCCCTGCATGTATGTATGTATGTACTTAAATAGACACTCTAGCAACATGCGAAGGCATCGAAAAGTTCGCAATATATATTTCGATGCTTGCACGCGAATCTGGCAGCTAAGTTGTCGGAGCGCCAAAAATTGCACCGACAATCAGCAGCAAATCTCCCAAAAGCTTTAGCTGCATAACATTCGAAATAATTTCGTTGTATGTTTGTGTGAGATGTATAGGCACTATGTAAAATATACATGCATACGTATTTGTAGACAAATGTGTTTCTGCGTCTTGGTCCGCGTAATCGTAATTCTTCAAGAGTGGTCTGTAGCAAAATCTTAAGCAGAGAAATACGTATTCATATGTGTTAATATGTACATACATATGTATGTATGCATGTATTAAGTTGCACTCATGTATCACTTTCATCTGTGCGCCTGCCGGTATGCCTTGCAATCTTTCTTATGCCTGGATTATGCATATCATGCGGTCGAATTAAGCGATGTGTGCGCTTCTATACATATGTAGGTACTTAGTTTTACATTAGGGTGTGCTTAGCTATGACCTTCAGAATCAATTTAAAAAATATCGGGAAAGTGTTTTAGACTGTGCGACAGCCTAAACTGGTCCAGACTTTTTAACATTTTCTGAAAGTATAACTATCCAGCAATAGAATTGCAAAAGCGATGTGTGCTACGGCCTACTAAAGTTTTTATGTCCCGGCCTAAGTACGTATGTACTTTTCAAAAAAAAAGGGGATCAATTCTTAAATTATGGTCTGAGTGAAATTAATGGTTAAGACGTATACACAAAAATGCATGGGAATTATTTTCGTAGGAATATTTTAACCCATCAGAAAATACTGGCAAATCCGGGCTGGTTTGAATTGCAACAAAATTGTCGCACTGTGTTATTTAGAAAAAAATATATGATCAACCATAAACCAACCTTTTACAAATCGGCTGAAGCAGGCCTTCTGATAATTATATTTGCGTTGAGTAATTCAGTTGCATTTCAATTCAAACGAAATTAATTTTTATGTTTTCTCTTTAAGTAACATCAAAATGCATTATTTCTAAATAATTTAAATAAAACTCCATCTCGAAAAAAATTTTATTGGAAAGCAAATTTTTTTGTATTTTTACTAAATATAGTTTGCTCAAAATAAATTTGGCAATATGGGTCATAATTTTACAATTTAAAAATTACCTTAATTTCAAAAAAAAAATCCCAAAATGATTAGAATGGCAGATAGATAAGCTTGATTAATTTGGGAATTTTGTTGACCCAACATCACTGTTTTATTAATGTTTTCCACCACATAATTTTTAAGAAAAGAAATTTAAAAATTTGTAAGGCCATATCTGTCAGTTTTAACATGAAATTAGGTTGTGTGCAAAAATTTAGCCAAATCGACCATCGCGCAGAATCTCGTTGCGTTTAATTTGGAATAGGCACAATACTGTTCTATTACGATAACTGGTACAAAATATTTTTAAATTTCTCAGAGCTATAATTTCTTTAACATAAGAGCTAACGTAGTAAATTTTCAAGGACTAAGCATGCTCTTAGAATAATATCAAGGCCATGGAAATGTAAACAGACATTAAAGTATTTCTTTTGATTTCAAAAAGGGATTCATCCTAATATTTAATTCTTCAAGCATATTCATATACAGCTCCTTACCAAATGCACATCTACTTGTATTTTGGCAATATTTTTCATTTTCCAAGGATATCATTTGCCTGCGCGTTCTTTTCTTAAAAAGTTGCTTATATATTTCACCCATAAGTTTATTTGTTTCCCCATTTTCCAACGACTTTATTAAATATGCATTTGTAAAGCAGCTAAAGATGTGTTAAGCGCGTATTAGCTATTCTTTATTTTCAAATCTATTTTGGATAGCTTTAGGTAATTCTTAAACTCTTTATTCGCAAGCAATCTTTAAGTCAAACAATCGGCGAAATAGCAAAGAGCAGTGGAAACGGAAGTAGGCTTTTTCATTTCCAGAAAGCAAATTGGCATAAGTTGTTGTAGTATTGGTAAAAAATTTTATCAAAAATTAAAACTTATTATCTCTGGTTTCCCATGTCGCTTATCCTTTGTTGAAAGCACATGATGACTGACCTCCTTGAGAGCATAGTCTTAACCAGCTTGGGCTTACCCAAGTTATCAGATAACAACGTGGAAGCCTTTTTTCACGTAACTTTGACTCACCCTCTCCCTCCCCCCCCTCTTTTATTTTGAGCCTCTCGAATTGGCATATATGTACCTATGTATATTAGGGTGCCCATCGAAAATGTGTTTTTTTTTTTAATTTTGAATTTTGATTGAAGTCAGAAAATACGATTTTGTATATTTGTGAGTTTTTTAATGACTATTTTTAAATCAATTTCAAAGATCGAATATAATCTAAGAAGATGATATACATAGGTATAGGCCGCCTCTAAAATGATATATGTGACCTGGTCTACGAAAAGGGAGCTTACGTGCGAAAACTAGTTTTCTGTGAAAAAGCTGTTAAAAGTAAGCAACTCGTTTCGTCAGTTTCTCATTATCTCGTTAATTGTTCTCCGCGCCGGACGTCCAGTAAGTGTTGTTGTTGGTCCAGTAAGTGTTGTTGTTGGTCCAGTAAGTGTTGTTGTTGGTCGGAATATTATTATAGTTCATCGTGTAAGTTGCTAGTGTGGAACATTTAAAAAAGTAACACTGAAGAAGTGACGTTTACTGTTTCTGTTGATTATCGTCTTCGCATTTCGCATGAAATGAAACATGAGTGTTGATGAGGAGTTCAGTGTCGTATACGGACAATATTTCCATGAAAAGGATGATGAAAACGATGATGAAAACTATGAAGAGTGCGATGATGATGAAGACGAAGTATGTGTATCTCAGGCAGAAGATGATACCGAACAAACTTTTGTTAAGATGGATCAAGGAAAACGACAACAAAGAAAAATACATAAACTAGTCAGCATTATTATTTTTGGCCCATAATACGTTTTTCTAGTGTATAATCA
>NW_016181176.1:6206-6402 GCF_001687245.7 Rhagoletis zephyria | reverse complement strand
CCAAAAATTTATAATATTCTTATTTTTCGTCTGAAACTCATTGTAAGTAACTCAAAATTGAGTGAATTATCTTCAGTAGTTACTAAAATATCGCACTATTCGTATTTCTTAAAATTACCGTTATATGGGAGGTAGGCGTGGTTATTGTCCGATTTCGCCCATTTTCAATACCATCCGTCCTACGCCCAAAAGAAGT
>NW_016181176.1:0-6038 GCF_001687245.7 Rhagoletis zephyria | reverse complement strand
TACCAAGTTTCGTTAAGATACTACAATTTTTACTCGAGTTATCGTGTGCACAGACGGACGGACGGACGGACGGACGTACAGACAGTCACCGCTTAATCGATTTCTCTTTTCATCCTGATCATTTATGTATACATTTGTCTATATCTATCTCGATTCGTTTTGCCTGTTACAAACAACCGTTATGTGAACAAAGTTATAATACCCTTGTGCACAAGTGCGCTCGGGTATAAAAATTTGTATTTCATAGAAGCAACCCTGATCAAACGTATTTTCTGTCCAAAGTCATACAGTGGAGGTTCAGTTTCAGGTCCTCAATTGGTCTTACTATGGGTCGAAGAAATCTTTCTGAGGTCAGGCTCAGTTCGGCAATTGTATTTGTTGCTTTCTAAACACCCCAACGCCGGCCTTAGAAAGCAGGAAGTCCAAGCCAGACTTGTGGTGTTAACTTTTATTGTCTTTATTTGAGGTACTTCCCCTGACTGCATTGCCATAAGTTTTACATCAGCTTCATCGCTCCATTCGTGAGTGACCATGCGTCCTCTGCTGCAGTCCGCTTCGAATGGAGCATGCATTTTGGACATAAGCTGTGTGTACAAGTGATTGGCTTTCAGGGTCACAGTGAATAGAGTCCATAGCATACTAAGCTGAGGCCTAACTAATTCTAAAGAATTTTCATTTCAAAAGCATTGCAGGACTTTCAGTTATGAAGGTAGCTCGCATGGCTAAGAAAAGAGTTATCTATATATAATAAATACCACCTCTAATCATCTCTCGATATCAAGAGTTTTAGTTTTCTTTCAACTTTAAAGGCTTACAGCGCTCAGTTAAAAAATAATACTATTTTAGTAAATGCAATGAGCACCGTAATAGTTGTCTTTACGAATAAACAGAAAATTTAGTAATTCCAGCTGCCCCACCTAAATTTTGCCACACTGAAGTAAAATACTTGAGCTGTATATTTGATAGGAAGCTTCCCAGGAAGAGAAGCACTGAAGAAAGCTTCAGGAAGGCCAATACTGCCCTAAGTGCATGTAAGCCTGCCATTGTTAAACGGGTAATCGGGACTTCAACATAAGATTGTACACTAACGGGCTGTAAACGGGTTGTAAGAAGGAGCAATACTAATTAGATCAGATAGTCAGCCAGTCATTTCTTTTTAGCCAAAATCGCTTAACCAGTTACGGCGCCAGTAAAGAAGAAATTGAAGATTGCCACTGAAATGCCAACATAAAGGCAAAATTAAATTCAATTGGCTAATTTTCCTGCTCTAAAACACATTATCTGCAGCTCTTTTAAATTTAACTTCTACTTTCTTTTATTTTTGGGAAGTAAATTCTGTCAATTCCCGCGGGTGCCATAAAAGTTTATCACTACACTTTGGCTTAAAAGAAAACGGCAAAAGCTCACAAGAGAAAATAAGTAATTTTCGGCAGAATACCAACGTCAATGGCTCACTAAGTATTTAGTTAAGTGATTAAGTGTTTTTTGTTTGGCAGCATTTTGTGCAACAAAAATCGTTGAAACGCGACTGATTAATCAATTTCTACTTAAATGAGAAATTACAAAATACTCCAGAGAACTCGAAGACTTTAGAGCAAACTCTAAAAAGCGCAAGAGTTGAAGAAAAATAAAAAAAAAAACAGCAAATAAACGTAGTAGTAAATGGCTTTGAAGTATTTCGGGTGAATTGAGCTGCATGCGTGGCAAAACTATGTACCGAGTATTTTATATCATTTTGATATCAACAAAAGTTGACGCATTGATCAATTTACCCCTGTAGGTACTTATTTATAAATATTTTTAAGTTCAATTAATTGTTGCACGCAGTTCGCTTTATTGTTTGTAGGAATAGTTATTATATATGTAGAAAGAATGCTACTTCAGTAGGAAACAATTTGATACTCAGACTGCACTTGAACCGATCCAGACATTGCAAACGTGCCGGCGCATTAATTTTGCGAAATACATATTGATTTTCCTTGTAAAAATTCTTTTCATAAAACGAATGCTTAACACTTAGTCACAAGTGACAGCGCACTCAATAAAATATAATATTGTTTTGAGCATTCTTTTGTTGTTGGTGCTGTTATTAAAATATTGTATTTTTTTTTTTATTATCGAGCATTCTTGCGCGGCACCCAAAACACCTGAGTGCTACAATGTGTGACGTTGGCTACTTGTTGCTATCGATTGTTCATCTCCTTTTGTGTCGCCACATGTGGTGGCTTTATTAAACTTTTTTATTTTGAAAAATTGTATGCAGCAAAATAGCAAATGAAAAATTGTTGCGCGTTTTATTGAAGGCTAAGCCACTTGAGTTCACCAAGTATTGGCAGGTTGTCGGCGGGAGTGACAATAGTGGCAGGCAAATATTACTACTGCATGTGAAGTCTTTTTCGGCTGGTAGACATTGCGATATTGAATATTAAGTCGTGCACATAAGGAGAGAATTTCTTATGAATAAAATGCGCAGGACCGTTAAAAAAAAAATAAATAAAAAAATAAATCGGTTTTTATAAATTTCACTTGCTCAGATATGGCAAAACCCGCAGAAGACCGGCAATAAAAAATTTGCTAAAGTAAAATCTCATAGGCTAAAAAACTGCGCACCCAAAAGTTTTTAAAAAATTCAGATTAAGTTCGATGAAATTTTTTTGAATTCTAAATTTTGAAAAAAAGTTTAAAATCTTAATTTATATGGGTTTCGGTAGCGAATGAACTACATATATTTTTAACAAAAAAATTTTAATTGACAATATTGTGAATATTTGAAAGAAATCCACATGTGAATGGTTGTTTGCGTCATTGTACATGGCTTTAATAATTTCAAAGAAGAAGCATCTCATAAATAAATAACAAAATATACATATTTAATAAAAAGGCGCGTTGATGTTATGGCGGCGGAGAAGGACGCATGCAAAAAATTTACGAAGAAGACGCGTAAAGAAACTTCGACGAAAAAAGACATGGACTTATACCTGGCCAAGGACTATCACTTCAGCATCATTCTCCAAAAACTCTTTAGAGAAGAAACCATTGTTAACGTAGGATAGCTAAGAAGCAGCTGTTAAGGTATTACTGCTTCTTTATCCTCCAAAAATTTACCGCAGCACGAATTTTTGGAGACCAGGAGTAGGTGATGTGCTCTTTGGACCAAAAATGAATTGGTGGAGTCAATAATCCGCAAAAAAAAACCCTTCACTCCGTATGTCATTACTTAAACTATCGGTGCCCCTGGGAACCTTCCCAAGAATCATTTAAGCGGAAGTCTATGCCAATAGTATGAGTGCTGGGATTAACCTTCGTAGAGAATCCTAATTTGAGCGACTGCCTGACTTAACTCAAGACTCTCTAATGCTAATGCTAATACCACCCAAGTGCAATGTTTACCAGGGCACATGGGAATCGAAGGAAATGAGGAAGCGGATAATTTAGCCAGACTGGCCGCTGCCTCGACCCCGATAGGACCGGAGCTCTTTCTTTCAATAGGTTACAACACGATAAAGGAAACGTGTGCAAGAAGAAAAATACCAAATTAAGGGAACTGCATGATTCCATTCCACTTTGTCAATTCCAAAGCTTACTAGGAGGGTATTTTGCTCTTATGATGCTGCCAAAGAGACCCCATTACACCTCCTTCTGGAGTGTGTGGCTGCTTCACACAGAAGATTAAGAAGCGTAGGGCATCTCTGGCCAGGAGAGGAGCATATTCACTCCCAGCCATCGGATTCTATTCTGATATTTATGGAGTCTCTCGGGCGCTGGATGAGGTGTGGTAAAGAATTGAGGGCACTATCGATTTACTTGTCGCAGTGTTTCGTTTATCTTATCTAGCTTGGAAGAGGGACATCAACTTTCAGTGCAATGCTCTACTTGCGCAAGAGCGCACATTCCTCTAGATTCACTGCAGAAGTGAAGGCAAACTACTCTGGTCATAAGACCTACTTCTCGTAATATTCTGTAGGCAATAATTTAGACTTTAAAGCGATGGAGTGGTCTATTGGATCCTTCCAACATTACTAGTCTCCGAAACTAGTTATAATATATTCCAACTTGTTCCGGAGACCTGCAAAAACCTTCTTTAAAATGCCTTCTTTAATAAAAGCGCTAATATCTTCTCAATTCCAAAGAATTTAACCAAGGCTAGGACTCGTTTTGTACAAAATTGTGCATAAAAAGTAAAGAGGGTTTGCTTTCTAGGAATTGTATACTAGTCACTACCGAAGGCTAGCTCCGGAGTTATGGCTGTTAGGTCTTGACATATACCGACGACATTGCACGGAGAACATCGGGTCATCGTTTGGTGGCCGGCTTTAAAAAAAATCCACTTCGAAGGTCGGCCCATTCAGCTGAAACTAACTGCTTTCATGTTGAAAACAGAAGAACTATCCTCGGTAAATTCCTTAAGGTTTTATTGAATATTTTTCCTATGGACGTAAGTATATGGTGAAATACATTCCAGCTACAGTTTGAACGTATCACACTCCTGGAGAAACCACTGGCCACTCGATTATTCATGCCTCTATTTTAGTTAACTCTTCACACCTGCTGATCGATCTAAGCAAATATTTTAACAATATATAACATTTTTACAATAATTAAATATATAGTTAGTTAGCTTTTCCTTGAAGGTAACAATTGAATCGGAAAAATTGTTTAACAAGCTTTCCTCGAAATGAGCCGATGAGCCCGAAAAGTGGAAGCATTGCTTTTGCAGTATAACCATTATGGCTACAAATCTGTAAAATTCGCTTTGGAAGGCGTCTCCTTTCAGCGTGTTTACCTCTTGATTTCCGGTGTTTAATTCGCTTTCAATGAAGAAGTCATTGAGGTTTTAACCTAATACTAACTTTTTTGGAAATTATAGCAGTCAATATTTAGATTCACAAATAAAAACAAAAACCTATGTGCAACGACGTAAAATGAGTTCACTTCAGTACTTCATAAACCAAGAATTAGTTCCCAGTTTTGATAAAATTTATACCACAACAGCCTTAAAAAACGTATACACTTAGAATTTTATATCAGCCCACTCGAAATTTATGCCGCCTATTGCTGTGGTGGCATAATTTTTTACTTACTTGTATTTACCTAAATCCATTTCAAAGCCTGATGAACGTGCGCGCAACCATTGATGACTCTTAACAGTTGTGCGCATGCTCGCACGCTTGCAATTAAAAGGGCGACTTCCTGTCGTTAATTACCACCCTGTTACCTGCAACCAGCAACATGCAGCAAAGTTTCTCTTCCAGTGCAATTTTAGTGGCGCTTAAAATGCTCTTAGTGTTGCAAGTTGAGCGTGCGCGCATTATTTAGCGCATGATTAACGTTCAGGCGCCGCAGGGATACCAAATGAATGCTTGCTACATAACACAAGTGCAAACACTACTTGCAAACACAAATACTAACATATAAATTAAAATAAATAAGTCCTGCAGGCACAAAATTATTAATGACCATTTAAGTGATTTACAATGCTGTAGTAACATTTTTGCGAAGAAAACAATTTTAAACGGCATTTGCTACCGTTTTCTGTAGTGCCACACGTGCGCTCGATACAAAGGCGCTTGCAATTCATATATACATACATACATACATTCTAGCAAAGCAAGAAGCTTTACCGAAGCATTTTACGATATATTCAATGAATCGTATTACAACAGTCGTGCTAAATTGTTGTCATATAATCCCACTAAGCAGCGCCAATTTATTGTTTTGCCCCAACAGTACATTTATATATATATATATATATTTACTTAGGTTGCATAGCAATTATGTCGCCACAATTTGTTTACGTAAATTATGTGCGATTTATCTGTGACTGCTAACTTTGCCCGCTTAAGTGCTTACAACTTAATTTACAAGGTATAAGTATGTAAATAATATTGCCTTCATAAGCACTCCTGCATACATACATATGTGTGTGGGCAAACGAAAGACTTAAGCGGGAAACTTGATACGGCTGTGTAGCGAGAACACCGCGCTTTAACGCGCCGCACACTATGATTCTTAATAGAGGTGGGTAACTCAACTCAGAG
>NW_016181175.1:0-6402 GCF_001687245.7 Rhagoletis zephyria | reverse complement strand
TATTTTCTAGCTAAATGTAGGAGGGTTGCCACCTATTTCAAAAGTGAAAGTTAGTTAAATTATACAAATGTCTTACGCTTAAAGTACTGTACAGTACAGAGAGAGCTTACAGAAACACAATTAAATTATTTTTGAGGTGCCTGAAGAGGGTGGCCACCTGTTTAAAAAGTTAAACTCAAATTATTGAAGCAAATCTTATTATTATAGCTCCGTTATGTTTGCNTAAACGCCAATTGGGCGGGAAAAGACTAATGAAAAGACAAGAATATAATCAAAAACAAATATAAAGATAAGATGAAGATGAAGATGAAGAATTTCCTCTATTAAGTTTCACTTCTTCCGCGCGTAGGGACTACACGCACCCGGTTTTTTTTTTTTTGAATATCCTCTCTTTTGGGACTTTTGGATTTTGATAGATTTGTGCTTTTAACCTTACAATTTTGTTAGACGCACAGCTGTGCCTGTTCGCATACGCTTTAATGTAGGATGGAGTGTATTTTGCTTGTTGTATATCAGTTGACATATTTATAACAAAGTACTCTACTGGCACCATCAGTAGTCACAACTGTCATTTCCATTACGGCTGCCTGTCAATCAGTGATGTATGAAAGAAATTCACATTCACAAGAATAAGCATGCGAACTTGTTGCTTTTTCATGATATTGCTCACAGTTGCTTGATAGCTATCGCTCAGCATTAGCAGAAGGAAGGAAATTGTGTTTTTAAAGCCGAAAAATGGAGTACCTGGGCGTATTCGTAATTAATCGAAATGCGGTGCATGTATTTTTTTTTAGATCAAATCCCACAAATAAATTTGAATTATGTAAGTAATATTATGAGTATCTTAAAATGTCTGCATATTCTACTAGAAATTTTAAATATTTCTGTTATCAATCGAGCATCGGACATACAAGTGTTTATTGAATTAAAATTCTCCAATAAACAAACTTTGTAGACTGAACGGCAAAATTTACGAAATAAGTAAAATTAAGTCAACAAAAATCATTTCAAACAAAATTCACTTTCAGAATTTTTGCCTGCGGCTGGCTAGTAAGGTGTTAATAAATCAATTTAATTACTTAGCTCAACTATGAAAATAAATAAATCAAAGTAAGTAAATAAATCAAGTATTTGAGCAATTTTAGCATTAAAACGTTTTTTGTTTAAGCGGAAAAGTACCGAACTTACTAATTTTGTCATTGTAACTTGAAAAATCATATTCCTATTTTAATAACTTTGGAAAGTTTCAAATAGAATGTTCATATTAGAGGCAAAGGAAATTGGATTCAAGTACAAAATATCTGTGAAGTTTCAAGAGTATGGCACTAAATGAAAAAGAAAATAACGATGATTTGTGAAACTAAAATTCCATTTTTTACAATTTTTATTGGCTAAGTCGAAATTTATTCTTAAATTGTTGTATACATATGGCTCGTATCTATACTTTATTTCGCAGTATAATACTTTTTTTTTGGATTCCGAAAATGGATACTGCGGTGTTTTTTTCAAATTAATGCATTTATACATTTTTTCCTGCCTAAATTTTTTAATACACAGTGTTCGCGGGAATACGCTTTAAAAATGCATATATATACTATTATGTAAAAATAGGGGTATAAATCCACATTACAAACTTTGTAGGGAAATTAAAAAAAAATCCCAAAACAACAAACTTTGTATTCATAATTTTCGGAAAAATTCCAAATATGCGCAAGCTTCAATAACCTAAGAATTGGCGTTGATTTTTGGTTATTTTTTTGCTGACTGTGTTATTATTTTCTTCCATACAAACAAAAACAAGGAGTTCCTTTAATTTAGTTTAAAACTGTTTCTGTAATATACTGTAAAAAATGCTTTCATTTTTAAATGGAGATACTGCGAAACCGGATTTTAGCGCAGTAATATATACCGCTTTTTGACCGGAAGAGATACGGGCGTTATATATACATAAACAAAATTATATATATATTCATATGGAATACTGTGGAAAAATCCTCCAAGCCAATAATTAATTACTTTTAAATAATATGACTTTTAATTTAAGACGTGCGAATAAGCGTGTTAATTCACTGTGTATGGTGCTACGGGGCGTATACGTTACATAAGCAACTGCGAGTATATGAACACGAGTTTTTATTTTTTTACATTTTTCAGTAGCATGTACATCTTTTTTAAGTTTTCATTTAAAATCGCGATGGAATCTTGTTCTTTATGCAAAACTAAAGATAATGCGTGGTGTAAGATAAGTATGCCAATATTCTGAATAAAACAATAACGTTTTTGCCGAAAAATGTAAAAACTCGTGAGATTTATTCATATAAGAGACGTATTTAAGCATCAGATACCAAAAGTTCCAGAAAAGTCTTTTTCAGTAAAATGCAATAATGTCACTCACAGTTATAGAATAAAATTTAGAGAGAGAAAGCAGACAAGTAGAGATGCATCGAGTTTTTCAACAGATATTTGACAAATATTGGCATCAACACTGCTTAGCTGTCGTCGGGTTTGGGAGTTCCGTTCGTTATTTAAGGTCCCTTCTAGTTCTTTTGTGAGCATTCTTAATCGTTTTCCATCTTCATGGTATCTAGTTTGTTGCTATTGAGTACAAATAAAATAGGGGAAGTCAGAAGACACGTCGAAACAATAGCTAGTTGTTATTTCTGAGGGTAGAATGCCTACCATATTCACCGGACTAAAACCCAATTCTCAATGTGGTTCATTCTCGAGCAGGACTGAGAATAAAAATGTGCCAAAATGTGTTAAATAGAAAAATAAAAGTGACAAAAAAGGTGCCTTACTTTTTAATTATTCCCATTTAGCATTAAAATAAGAACCACCTTTCTAAAATAAATGAGCAATGCAAAAATTAGATAGAAAAATTGTAGTTGAGAAAAGGAAGTACTCGCAGATGTATTGCAATATTATTCTTTCTCAAAATTGTCATTTTGGCACTTTGTGACAAATCTGTAAAATTAAGTACCATTTGAAGTAAAATAGGGCCACAAAGGACACGGTTTGAGCCAAGTAGGCAGGCTTCTTGAGGCCAAAGTATTAACTAAAAAATATGAGACAGTCAACACTGGGGAAAAATACCATCAGACCCCATTCATGCAACCTGTGAAGCATTCCCGTATAAAGTCGATTGCTATTAACGGTGCTGATACAGTTGTATTAAAATTTTACATGTTTTTATGATGAAATCATGTTTAAATAAAAAAATAGGCAAAACAATAGTATTTTCCACTGGCAACAATTCCAGCTCATGTCTCTGCATGAACTCGACGAATTTTTATTCATACATATATACATAGGTATAAATTAGGGTAGCCTAAAAAAAAGTAAAGTCGGAATTTTAATGCTCTTAACCCTTAAGATTGTTCTATGTCGAAAAAAATGTACCTCTATTTTTTATTTATTTTCAAATCAAAAAATATTTAGAAGCCGCTCATAACGCTCAAAATTGTCCATGTGTTTTATAGATTTTATTCACATATATACATATTTATATATATATTTGGAAATCAGTATTTTTCGATCGGACAACTTAGGTTTTCTTCAGGAGACTTCCATTAAAATACCCAATTGTTTATTTATTTATCAGTGTTTTATTACTAACGATTTTATATTGGTGTCCCCATTGCTTTTTTTGGGGTTTTTGGCGGACCTGTAAATTATAGTTAGTAAGTAAAAATGGTTAATTAATCAACTGGGTATTATTACTGGGAGTCTCCTACAGAGAAACAAAGTTTTCCCATCGAAAAATATTGATTTTTAAGAACTGTATGCCATTTCTATGAAAATATTTTTTGATTTCGAAATAAAAAATAGGGGCATATTTTTCGGTATAGAACAATCCTAGGGATTGAGAGCATAAAAATAGGATTGTTCTATACCGAAAAATATGCCCCTATTTTTTACTTCGAAATTAAAAAATATGTATAGGTCGCTCAAAGCGCTCAAAATTTTCTATATATTTTATATGGAGAAAACACCTTTTCATAGAAATGGCATACAGTTCTTAAAAATCAATATTTTTCGATGGGAAAACTTTGTTTCTCTGTAGGAGACTCCCAGTAATAATACCCAGTTGATTAATTAACCATTTTTACTTACTAACTATAATTTATAGGTCCGCCAAAAACCCCATATTTTTCGGTAGAGAACAATCCTAGGGATTGAGAGCATAAAAATTCTCATGCATTTTTGTAACACCCTAATATACATATATACACACACACATTTAAACCTGAAATCTCTTAATATACACCTAGTGGGTAATTACTCGTATCTCAGAGTAAAGTAATTTGAATTCAAATTGATACAAATGTCTATAGGTACATTTTTATCTACATCGATTTTGTTGCAAAGAAAGAAGCAAATTTATTGAAATTAATTAAGTCAGACACAGATTATTTTTGTACTGTACCTACAAAAACAATAAAAATATACAAATTTCCATTTACGCAATGTATTTTTTAAGAGTAATAAGTCATTAACCGTTTCACCTAAATTATTCATTTGCCATAAAATATTAAAGTTTTGTGTTCGATTGGGTCACTCTGTCTTCGTTTTAATTTTAAAATTTTATTATTTGCAGACTAACACTTTCCAGATGGTTTTGGCCACTGATGAAGTATACACATATGCCATATACAATTATGATTTACTGAGATGGTCTTCGAATACGGAGGCAGGTGGCGATACCACGACGGGTGAAGGCGGAGTACCCGCTTTTGTAAGTATTAACGAAGTGGCTAATCCAGTTAATGAATTTGTGCGTGCTGCTTATCATAGTGACTATATGTGTTTTTAAACAAAATATATAGTTTTTAATTTTTTTAAGCAAATCAAAATCACTCGACTGATTGATTTTTATTTTTATTTTTATTATCCAACTTCGTTTGTGATTTGAAAACAGAAAAAAAACCAAGATGTGTAGCTCGGAGTGTTTGAGCTGGTTTCTAAAGAGGATTTAAAATTTGAAAATTTTGGCAGAAAGTGGAATTACTTATAGCGTCAAGCCGTCTTAAAATCACAATTTGTTTGTTTGTAAAATAATGGTTTTTGGGATTTGAATCTACAATCAAATGCTGTTAAACTCACAGAAATTATATTATTTATTGGCTGATATTATACCCTGCGTAACGCTTAAAACCGCTTTAGCCGATATTTTACATTGAAAAATTTTACGACTTAAAGACATTACGACGCTTAAGCTATCTTGTGAGTCCCCTATGTTTGTATAAAAAGAACTAAAATATAATTTCGGTACTCAGACCACTTCAGTAAAATGTAGTCAGACATTTTTTTTTAGAAAATTTTAACTTTAACGTTTACATAACGGACCTTTTATACCACAATTTTCAAGGTTATACATGTTCGACCATTAAAAGTCAAAAAGCTCTACAAAAATGCTAAGTTGAATTCTTACTTAATGCTACTGAAGTTAAAAAAAAATATCCGTTTTCGTAAAACTCCAAACATTATCCTTTAAAATTCGGTCCATTAAATAGGGTGCACGCTGATATAACTAAAACTATAGTAACATATTCGGAATGAGATTGACTGATATGCTGGCTGTTTGTACCTTTATCTGCCCTTTGCTCATGTCATTATGCCTTTAAACAAAAACATGTGCGTTATCCTAGTGGATTTTTCCAAATTCCATTTTTAATCGCCTTAACCTCAAAAAAGGTTCCAAAAAGTCATAGTTATAATAGGCATATAATTCAGTTTGCAGTGCATTGTTTCAAAATACCATTCAATAAATGCGCAAACTACATACGCATCCACATGTATATGTTTGTGTGAATATGTGTGGTATTTTAAATTAAGTTTCTGACTGTCCTGGTTAACCACAACACGAACTGTCATGGGAATCCCGTAAAGCTAAATAAGTTAATTAATTTCCATGTTTGAATGTGTTCAACGGGTGAATTAAATTACAAAACATACGTTTCCTAGTATTTCCATACAAACATAGATTTTCATATACATACATACATAAATGATTTCATGTGAACAATTATTTTGTACAGGTGGGCTTCAATGCCGGCAATGGCACACGATCCTACGAATATACGCCATACAGCCAACAGATGGTGATACGTGACTTAACGGGACGTGGTTGGGGCAATGGTTTCCCAGGACGCCATCTTTTCCGCATAGATGAACAAATTTTAATTGGCTCTTGTAATAAGGATATCGGTGCGTATCATATACATACTTAGTAATGTTATTATGAGTGTAATGCCGCAACAAGTTATTGACGGCTGATTAATGCGGTCTGACTGATTAGACTGCGTATATGACAAATCATAAAAATAATAATAATGTTTTCAATATTGTTATTGTTGTTGTTGTTGTTGTTCAATATAGATGCTTCACATTTGCCGCTGACAT
>NW_016181174.1:0-6402 GCF_001687245.7 Rhagoletis zephyria | reverse complement strand
TACAACTTCTCACTACGCGGCGGCGTATACGTAACACTCCAGCACAACTATGCGTTCTGCTCTCTAACCGTAGCTCGCAAATATGGAATTTATGGTTTTATGATGACTATTGGGGCTGTGCCCGAAACACACAAAATAAATTGCACCGCCATCGTTGGCACATGTTGCATTGCCTGCAGTGGCAGTTTGTGCCTTCGTTTCTTGAAGGCTTTTTCGTTCCCTTTTTGTTGGTCGCTTGATTGCTTGGTTTTACTGCCATCGCAGTGTAAGAAGTTTGGCGAAAAGTTTCGCATTTCTTGTAACCGCAATACTGCGATGCACAGTGGAAAATGCAGTGATTAGAAATGAAAATTGTTACGATCACAAAGATGTGGTTTATTTCTATATAGAATGTCAAGTTATGCCCAGTTTTAAAAAGATGTCCATTAAAAGATTTTTATTTTTATTTCTTTGGTTGGACCGACACCGTTGACGTTAGAATCGCTATTGACAGCACGAAAGCTACCTCTACTAATTTTGGTACAACTATTAGCTCTGTCTAAATTGGGTGGGATCTAAGCGCAACGTTTGGCGCTAAACTCGTGCGACTTCTTTAGTCAAGATTATCTTTAAATGTATCAAATTATTAAGTAGTTATGCCCCACTATGCGGTAGTCGTTTCTTATTTAGTTATTAAAATACTAATAGCATATACGAGGGTAGTTTAAAAAATTCATAAACATTTTGAATTTCACATAACTATTAAGAGCCTACGGTAAAATTTTACGANATAGCATATACGAGGGTAGTTTAAAAAATTCATAAACATTTTGAATTTCACATAACTATTAAGAGCCTACGGTAAAATTTTACGAAAAAAAAAGCTGAGCAATTAGTAAGTTTGTGTTTGACCGCTATTGAAATGAGTTTTAAAGAAAATGGAAAACAGTGAATTTCGTCAGCTGGGTAAGCTTTGTTTTTTGCGTAAAAAACACCATCATTGAAACCAAAGAAAGACTCGATAAATACCACGGGGAATCCGAACTATCAATTTCAGGAATTTCCGAATTTTCAGATTACCCAAAAGCGGTCGTGACGCCAAAAATCGTCGATATTGGACGATCGGAGGATGAAAATGTGTGATGCGGCTAAGGCTGTAGACATCTAATGATGAGCAGGTAAATCGTATTTTAAATGAATATTTCGATATGGAAAAGCTATTCGCGCGATGGTCGCCACGAGGGCACTGAGAAAACGTATTATAATAACAAGAATACATACAAAATTTGGAAGAGACAATGTGGATAAATAAAGCGCTCTTATGCTGACAAATATAACTTTTAGGTGCATTTGTAGGCTAGTCTGATCTATAATTTTGATGTATTTGAACTTATTTTCACCTTCGTTCCCCAACGTTTCGCTAAACTTTTCAGCATCACCAAAATAAAAGATCAGATTAGCCTACAAGTAAACCAAAATATGTTCTACGAACTGATCGCAACAAACCAAAAACAAAAAAGTATGAAACTTTTATTGAAAAAATCACTGACACTCAAGTTGCCCTTACCTACTCGTCGGTAAGCGGAAGAAATGCTAGCAAATTTCTCTCTCTCCAAAGTCTCTGTAATTCTCTCACCCTTTCTGCTACCTTTGCTTTGTGGTCTTCACGCTTTGCAACAGTTGCAGTGACGGCATTGCTGATTCTTTGATTTTGCTATTGTTGCTATTTTAATAGCACTAATGTGTTTTTATGAGTTTCTATCGCTGCTTGTTTTTGACTTTTATTGCCAATTTTCTAGCCCTTAGCTTGGCTAGTTAACAATTCAGTTTTCGATTGCATATAACACCGTCCTTGACTTTTTGTTAGATATATTTTGATAAGTACGTCAGAGTTCTAATGCTTACACCCTCATCGACCGAAATGTTTCCATTTTAACTTCAATCTGAGTTTTACTTTAACAACTCCGGCTTTTATGATTCCTCATTACTTTTCCTAACTCTCCACACAGTTTAGACTTTCCTCAGTCTCCTCAATAGTTCCTCTTCTCTTTCTTATCTCGTCTACTTGTAGTCCTGTAATTTTTCCTTCCCTCTTCAACGGTATCTACCATCTTCGCTTGCTTGCTTGCATGCTTGCTAGTTAAGTGCTCGCCTCAGCAATATGTTTTTGATTGTTAGTGCCATTTAAGATTATTAAATTTTGCCAACTTGCTTAACTTGCATTCACTTACCCCACGTTAAGCCATTACTGCATGTGTGTAAAGTTGCGTTTGTGTGTTTGCAATAGAAACAGCGGCAGCAATGAAAGTAGTCTTGTGCTGCTTTGCACATTTGCTTGATTTATGACAGACGTAGCTGACGTTTTCACTGCTGTTTTGATTAAGAGGCAGCCGCAATTTCCTTACAGCGGCTCCAACCCCCGCCCAGCTGACGGCAACCCTCCTCAGAATTTCCACTACTATTCACTTAGCGGCCATTTCAATTGCCCCTATTGCTTTGCCCCAAATTGCCATTTCAGCTAGAAGCTCTGCTACTATATTGCCACTAATCGTGATTTGCAGCAATTGCTGCTGCCCCTACTAATTCTGTTGCCGCCTCTACCATACCCTTACCACACGCTAGCGGTGGTACTTTCGTCTTTGGTTGTTGCAACATTTTGCTGCTGTTTTCAAGCTGCTGTACGATGCTTTGTGCGCCGTGTTTTATTTGATTTTGATGATGTTGTAAAGCGTGCCAGTTGCAATCGCATTTACTCACTCGTTCATTCGAGTGTTTACATGCATGCGTGTAAAGTGGAATCGCGATAATTCGTACCACGTTTGTTCGAGAATCTCAATAACAAGCCGTTGGTTTCTTCAAAAAATCTCGAAAATTCGCAAAATTTCCGTACAGTTTGATTTTTCTTAGTTTTTTTGACAATCTAAGTTATGTTCAACCTCTTCTAAATCGTAAATGATGACAACCTCTTGTAAATTCTATATCTATGCAGTTATACTGCAAAAAAATAAGTCATAGTGGTATAGCCTATACGTTCACCGCCACCTTTTTTGTTTAAATTTGTTTATGTACTTTTTCCAGGTCAAGTAAAATCAAAATCTTGCTAATTCTTAAACCAAATTATCGGGATGCCACTGTATTTGCGCTTGCATTAGTGTCCGCGCTGGCATTTACTTGCTTTCGGTATATAGGACTTCTCTGCGATGTTGAGCTGAAACATTTGCAGTAGCAACAACAACAGTGGAAACAGCCAATAAAAATACATAAATTAAATTGAAAAACCATTTAATGCTGCAAACAATTTAATCGCTTTTAGCAGCGCGTGGTGCATAATCCTTGGGTGCATTGGTTGTCGATTGCAACATATGGTCATGTTATCCTATTTGTTTAATTGTGTATCAACTTTATGTTCAACAATAAACCATGTGTTGATATTGTAAAATGTATATAGCAGTAGTTATGAGGAAGCATCTGTGGGTTTTTATTAAGAAGAAAATCGGTTAACTGTTCGTGGATACCCGGGTACATTTTCTGTTCTTATTAAAAGTTTGCTTTGGATAACATTCTTCAGTTTTTTATCGAAAGTCTAACCAGTTAGTGTGAGACTTGAACCCACTTAGCCTCCTACCGCCATGTACCCCGGTAATACTGTAAGTATTTCGTCGCTAGGAGGTCTGTACTTGAAGCTGTGTGTCAGATCCTGTCCAGTTACAGTCGGTTAAAAGTTGCACCTGCTTGGGTCTTTACCCTGTTAGTACTTTAACATGAAACTACTCGTTTTACGCTCGTTTTAGTTGTTGGTTTCTCTTGAGAATTTCTTCGTACATACTTCGCTCGTTTCGGGCATGGTGCACCCTACATTTTGAGGAGTTCCGTAATTTCGTCTTCATCATCTTGGCATTATCCATCTTCCGTGGTGCATTCACCCAGCGCTCTAGCCATTTTTACATGGACTATTGCAGCATCATTTGGTGACACACCCAAAGAAGAATGTGAAGGTGAATACTTAAAAAAATAATGAATACCAAGATGAATGCAGAGATGAATAGGAAGATAGGAAGACAAGGAGAAATACGAAGATGAACCCACAGACGAATACAAATACGACGACGAAACGGAAGAATATATCGATGGCTGAGTGGAAGATCGACCTATCTCGGCAGCCAGTTCGAAAACATTCTATCTCAAAAAACTTTTCAAGAACGCTCTATTTCAGAATTCGTTTGAAAAACGCCCTATCTCAGCTGCCGATTCAAAAACGCCCTATAACAGCATATTTTCAATACATTTTGAAGTGAGATAGGGCATTTTTGAACCGAATTTTGAGATAGGGTGTTTTTCAATAAAATTCTGAAATAGGGCGTTCTTGAAAAGTTTTTTGAGATAGAGCGTTTTCGAACTGGCAGCCGAGATAGGTCGATCTTCCACTCAGCCATCGATATGGAGACGAAGGCAAGGGAGAACACGACGAAAAATACGAAAACGGATACAAATGTGAATACAAATAAAAACGCGAAGAAGAGCCCGAAGACGAAGACCAATGCAGAAAATAATACAATGACGAACACGAAGAGAATCCCGAAAAAGAATGCGGAGACGATGACTTTGATGAACACGAATAAGAATACGAAGACGGATACCATTACCACTACCATTGCTACTACCAATGACATTACTATTACAACTACCATTACAATTCTTCTTCTTCCTCTTATTTGGCGCTATAACCGCCTAAGCGATTTTGGCCGAGCTGAACAAAGCCCGCCAGTCGTTTCTCTTCTGTGCCAACTGGCGCCAATTGGAAATGCCAAGTGAAGCCAAGTCCTTTTTCATCTAGTCTTTCCATCCCAGTGGGGGCCTCCCTCTTTCTCTGCTATCAGCAGCGGGTTCCGAGTTGAATACTTTTAGAGCTGGAGCGTCGATCTCCATTCGAACGACATGGCCAAGCCAGCGGAGCCGGTGTTTTTTTATTCGTTGCACTATGTCCATGTTGTTGTAAAGCTCACACAGCTCATCGTTCCATCGTCTGCGGTACTCGTCGTCGCAGACGTTGAAAGTGTTCTTAATAATATCTCGTATTCTATATTTAAGTTTAGCGGTTGGGGCTACAGCACAGCCCGCAAATCAATACGAAGGAGCCGGACTGCTTCTTTTTTAACATCGCCTGCAAAAATTTCATAATTGCCCTAGTATGCATCGTCAGACTTCATATAATAAATGTTCATATCTTATAATACCTTAACATTTTCCTTCTTATAGCTACGCTCTGCACTGTGTCTTGCTGCGTAGCCGTACCTCCGAACTAAGGAGAAAAATTAAGTTTTCAAGGAAAATCCTTGTTGTCTTCAACTAAAATAAGTGAATTTTTTTAGCATAATTAATCTAAGAATCGGATTACCACTATTGCTCTTGACAGATATGAACATACCTTGCACTTCTGTTCGAAGAGTTATTGAGGCTTACAAAAACAAATCCGAATTTCTTCGAAATCAAAATATTTTTCTTTTAAAGGCAGATGAACGATTTTGTCTTATTGAAGAGGCTTATCCATTGAAATCGGTACCAAAAATAAACTCCTCGGTGAAGGACAGGATGATTCGCTAATGCCCAAAATTCGTAACAGACAAAGAGCAGATAGAAAGCGTGTTTAATTTTGCGGATTGGTAGCACATTTAAAATGCGCCTCAAAGGGTTACTGCCCTTCTTTATTTATTCAACCAGCTTAATAGGGTCTTAGAATTCCTCACGGATGAAGCGCCTAGGAAGTATGTACGAACAGAAGTTAAAAAATTTAATATGCAAAAAAGCCCCACATTCTCTGACTATCTATCTATGCAGGAGCGTGAAACAAGCCACAGAAAATAAAATAAAATCATATATTCTTTTTTTGACAAATAAGAATAAAACTGCTTTTACCGCGCTGTTATTTGCGTTTATTATCAGCATGTCTCCATTGCCCGTTACTAGCAAATTCACCAACGTTGCGAAACCCTATCTACGCCCCCACCGCCTAATGTGCCTATATGTCTGCCTTTATGTCTGACTTTTTAGTTCTGTCTTTTCGCTATTAATGTTTTGTTTCTTTTTGGTTGTTTACTTTGGTATATTTTTTTTGGTTATACATTATATTTCACTCCCACTCTTGTTTTCTATTGCTTTGTTTGTCTATACGTTCTCATATTGTAGGCACATGAATGCGCCGCTATCAGCCATACCAAAAAAATGTGTCGAAATTTCAACATTTTTGCAGCAATTTCCATCACTAAACGAAGGGTTAAGCGTGAAAAGTTAGCATGCGGAGTCCAGGCAGGCAGGCAGTCTGGCAATATTTTTCAAATACAGCATGTTTTTATTTCAAATTTGTACATATTGGGCGTATGTATGTGTGTATCTACATTAGGGTGGTCCTTAAATGTAGGAAGCAAA
>NW_016181172.1:0-6403 GCF_001687245.7 Rhagoletis zephyria | reverse complement strand
GTGTTTGGTATAGGCGCCAGCTGGCACGGAAGAGAAAAGATTGGCGTGCTGTTTTGGACTCGGCCAAAATCGCTTTGGCGGTTACAGCGTCAATAAAGAAGACGAAGAAAAACGACAAATTCAGAATACGCAGCTACTTCAAATATTATTCTTTCAAATACGAGTATATTGACTCCAGCTGTAGTTATCGATATAATTTTTTGGAAAATGTTTGAAATGTCAGAAAAAACTTTTTTCTATTAGCGGTCTCTCTCTCCGCAGGTAGTGGCGAACCTCCAGGTGTAAATTTGTCATGAAAAACCGTTCATAGAAACCTTTCGTCGTTATAAGGCGGCGTGAAAACGTAGGCATCTCTATTTGTGTGGCAACAGCAAAATGCCGACCACAAAATTTATGTCTCGAAAATGAGCTAAATTTAACCTTAAATAGGTTTTTACAAATATATTGACTCCAGGGTTAGCTATAGGATCTATAGGTTTGGTTAGCTGAAGTTAAGTCTAAACTATCTTCGGTTAGTGTTACCAAGTGTGGTCTGCTTCTTTAGTTTTGGAGCCGCTTTGCTCTTTTGAGTAGAAACCGAAGCTACGAACTCTATTAATGTTATGTCCATGGTAAGTTATGGATCTTGTCTCTCTGCTCTTGGGTTTCCCCGCCTTTTGCCGGTGGCAGCTATATATTTCTATCCTCTGGCGGCAGTGAGTTGCTGCACCCACTTCGTTCGAAACATGAACGCAAAGACCGTCTTGAAACCGACTTAGAGGTACCTGAATTAGTTTTTTAGTTTTGCATTTATTATAACTGTTGACATTGGCGGAATTATTAGTCTTAAGGAATCGAAAGCTTCGTTAAATCTTTTCATTTCGCTTTGGCTGCGTACTAAGCCGAAGCCGTTTGGACACTTGAAGAATAATGAAGGGTACTAAGCGATCAGCCAGAGCTGAGTCCCATGCTGCGGTAATCCACCGTTACTCCCGGAGGTGGGCATGCAGTTATACGAGAGGCGCCGTTAGAATACCTCGGGAAAGCCCCGTGATTGGAAACCATTTAGTGGTCACGGTGGCGCATAACACCCTGGATTAGGGGGGGAGGGAGAATTCCTAGTGTGCGGTGGGAACAGGGTCAGTTCTTAAAGTATGCAATTCTTCATCGCACACTACGGCCTAGGGTGGGATACGTTTATCTCGGCCCAAGAAAATGCACAATTTTTCCGAAAAATTATTATTTAAACATTCATATTTATTGCAAAACTATTTGACATTGTTATAAAAAAAATTCGAATGGCACAAATTCAGTAATTGATTCATTGGAAATTTATTTTCATGGAGCAACAGTCAATTAAACTGTCAAAATACAAACTGCATGGCGTTGATGTGACAAAAGTAAATGAAAACACAACCACAGACACATGCACACTTATATGGATGTGCTAAATGTTGAAAAATAAAGCAACAAAAACAACAGGCAATCATCGGGAAAACAGCACCAATCCGCCGACAATTTGCAAACAACAATTGAGGCACAAATTTTCTTTTGTGCGGTAACATTTTTTCCGCCTGTCAATTTGCAGTACGTTGCATTCATTATGCATTCAAATTAACAAACAGATATTCATGCATAAATATGTGGATATGAACCATATGCAGATACTTGCATGTATGTATGTATGTCTAAGTAGATCAGCAGAGCTGAAATTGCAATTGATGGGGTTCTTCGTGCCGCTGCACTCATGAGTCGCTGCGCATGGCGATCAGATCTCATTTGTTTTGGCAAAAGAACTCACATCGAGCGGCGTCTCAGTCGCATTACATGGCCAGTTGGTGACCAGCTGATCGGCAACCTGAAAACGAACTGACACACTGAACTGGATAAAAGCACGCGTACAAAGCTTGGATAGTCACTGATAGCTATGTAGTAGTTGCTAGTTTGCTTGCGCTGCACAGTGGCACAGCACCATACCCTTATTTTTTTAATTAGAAGAAATCAGCTAGAGCCTTAATTTTCTGTGTGTAACATTTATAGACACAAATAAAAAAAAGGAAAAATTGGGATGATCAATTTAATTTAAAGCATACCTTCCATATAATCTTAACCTCAAAAATTTCTTAAAAATGCCATAAAAAGTGTACCGATGAACATATAAGTATGAAATTTTGTCCACACTTTTGTTATAACGTTGTATTTGAACTCCAACTAATGAACGAAATCGATTCATTTTAAAGCATATCTCCCATATAAACCTAACCTCAAAAATATCGTAAAATGTCTTAAAAAGCACAACAATCAATATATGACTCCGAAATTTTGTCCATATATTTTTAATAACGTTATGTGTGAAGGTTCAAAATGTGGACGTAATTGGCTTATGTTAAGGTATACCACCCATACAAACCTAGACTCCAAAACGCCTTAAAAAGGCCGTAAAAAGCGTACCGTTAAATATATCATTCCAAAATTTCGCCCATATATTAGTAATAATATTATTAATTTAACATCAACAAAATGGGAATAATCGCAAACTTAACCCCAAAAACGCCTTACAAATACCACAAATGCCATCAGTACTATATAAGGGTACGCTAAAAGTCGCAAATTTGCGCAATTTTTTTTTATTTTCAGAAATCGATAGAAATATTCCGGTATTTAATTTTTTTATAGTAGGAAGGCAAAGGAAGACGGAGGAACCATAGTGTTTGTCTACCAAGTGTCAAATTTAGCATTTATAAAGTACCATTTTTGTCTGCTTATATTAATTAAAATATTTGGTCGATTGCCATGATTTTTGCTATATTTTGTCTAGTAAGTGTTATGTTTTTATATGAACCTACAAAATAATAAAAACAAAAATGATAAAAAAGACACATTGCTTAAGTGAACAAAAATCTGAATCAGTTTTAATTGAATACAATTTTTCTGAGTTTTGTTGCCTTTTGGTATAAAACTGCCTATTTGTATAAATGCATTTTTGTATTCAAATATCGCTTTGTTAGGCTAAATCATTCAAATATAAAATGGAATATTAAAAAAAAATTGTATTTTTTTCCGCCGAAATGCCACTGTGCGCTGTTGCAGTTGAATGCTGGATATGCGCTGGCAAAGCAAGAAAAATGGAAAACAAAAATATGTAAATTCAGAAAAATGTGCGCGCAGGGTTGCGTGATTTTGAATTAGTTAAATCATAAATTTAAAAGTTTTATAAAGTCCTAAAAAATATAAATTTATTATTTGTTTGAACAATCAAGTCATGAATTAATTCCTCGATCAAATAAAAAATTCAATTCATTTACTTGTGATGTGAGTCGTCGTACAGATAAAAAAAATATTCGCTATTTGATTCGTCAGCAGAATAAGAAATAAAATTTATTTGTGATTTCAGTCGTCAGACAGATAAAAAAAAATTATTCGCTATTTGATTCGTCAACCAAATAAGAAATAAAATTTATTTGTGATTTTATTTGCCGAGCAAATCAATTTGATTCGTAGTATTCAGGCTAAAAAAAAAAATTATTTTTTTTATGTAAGGCAAGTGCAACTTTCGAGACTTTTCAATGTTAATAAAATCACAAACAAATTTGATTTTTTATTTGTCCGCCAAATTAAATCATAAATAAATTTTGTCTCTTAGTTGTCTAGTGAATCAAATCGCAATGAGTCAAATTAGAAATCAAGTAGATTTCTCAATTAAATGCCGATTTAAAATCCAAACTAATTTTAAATCACGCAACCCTGGTAGCAGGTGGACGAACACACGCTGGCAAGCATGCGCAAATAACTAGTCTACCTTCTTGCAATGTTTTTTTTTTTGTATCGCGTAGTGAGGGAATTTTCATGAAAATTTGTTTGCAAAATATTTCAAATGCTAAATGCTTTGCACTGTATGACATAATAAAAATGCACTGATAAAATGCACAACACAAGCTTTGTTAGTAGATTTACATGTTGCAAGCAACAATATGCCAATGGCAGCGTCAATCGTGGCTGCTTCAGACTTGTGGCAAATTTTAAAGAAAGTATGTATGTTCATATGTTTTTGCCTTGTACTTCATACTTACATGCATATGTACATATGTATGCGTTGTCAGTTGAGCCTGAGATAATTTTTCTAATTTGACAATTTGCCCACGATTTTGCGTTGCCTGCTGACAAAACTGTTGAAAGAAAGTGAGTGAACAGTGAAGGCTGTAAAGAAAGTGATTGAAGCGAAGTCACGCGTCCGTTTTTAGAAGCATGAATTTAATTGACGTATTTGTGCGGTGGTAGCGACACTAGTGGCGCCAATCCATACGAGCCGCTTCAGATGTTAAGTGACGTGACGCACGACAGTCTGCTATGATGTCAAATACATTTCACTTTTTTTGGCAAATGGAAATTTGCTTGTTGTTGTTGTCGAAATAAATGCGAGGAAGCCGATTGGCGCGCATAGTTTGCGTGCGTTGTCGAACGCTTCTATGCTTCAGTTTGTTGTTGGTGAAGGCAATGCTGACACAAATTCATTAATGGCAGGCAATATGTCATATTCGCATGAAGGTCGAGCAGGCAAAGTGTTTAACATATTATTACTTTTATTATTTAACAAATGCAGACCTTTGTTTGTTTTTGAAATTTCAAGTCGCTTGCGCTTTTGTTTACACAACATAACAGTTACTGACTGACCGTTTGGTATGCCATTGCCAACAAAATAAACCTTCTTGGTTCTGGTTATTGGCACTAATAAAGAATAGGCATTCAAAAAATGTTGTGTGAATGGCGCTGATATGCATGGCTAGATTTATATGAATTCAAGTGAATACATCCATGCAAGGGTATGTATGTGAACGCGTATTTACCCTGCAGTAAACGGGGCTAGTTTATAGCTAACTTATAACTACCCAGCAGTCAACTAGTTGTTGACTTTTACTACTTATTTCTTTCGTTTGCAAAGTGAGAACTAGTTTCCTTTGCATTAGATGTCAGCTAACTTGTAGCTTACTGCTTTTGGACAAAATATCAATGAAAACGATTCGTTAATTTTTTTTTTTAATTTTTACTTAATTGCTTTATTTAACATTACATATTTGTTTACATTTTAGACAGACATAACATCAGAATGAAAATATAAAATTTCTATCTTTATTTTATTTCTCTTGAATTCGAAAAAGCGTCAGCGAAGTGCAGAAAACTACTCTATTCAAAGTAATTTTTGTATGAAGATATTTAAACAGAAGTTTGTTTAAAGAAAACAAACACCCGGTAACGTCTGCCTGACTTTACAACTCACTTAAAGTTAGTCTCGTCATAGCTAAAAAGTTAATTAAAAAAGTTATCTAAAAGTCAGATATTTATCGAGATCACACAAAATACCTTACTACGAGTTGGTTATTTTTTGTCAGTATTTTTTTTCTGCAGGGTATTTTTGCATTTAATGCATTATTTTATATAAAAAACGGTAGTAATTTGTGGCATTCGTATTCATATTTGTCAGTTGGTCTGCTGACGTAGAATTGCTCATGAGAACTTGTGGAAGTTGCAATACCAGTGGCAGAACTACCTTTTTGGCTAAAGCTTTCAAAGGTATGGAAAATAGGAAGAATATGGGTATCAAAACGAAATGATTAAATGAATGAAGTTTTTAATGGATGCGTGTTGCGGAAATGCGAAATCTAGATACATACTTTGTATGTATGTATTTCAATCGAAAACAACTACAGTAGTATAAGTTCGGGCGAAACCGAATTATGTATGTATATCCGGCGCAAGTATTAAATATCGTTTTTCATTTTCCTGTGACTACACGAAAAAAACAATGGGACTCCTTCCCGATTTCGAACAGTACTGTATGTATCAGACTTATTGAGACAATTGGATAAAGTTTGTTGGAAATCGATAAAGCGTCAACCGATATAGCCTTCCGTTGCGTTTGTTTTTCTACATTTTTGGCAGCTAGACAATAATTTTAAACAATTTTGAATAATTTTATGCCCAAGTTCGAAAGGCTGATTTCCCAGAAAATCCCAATAATCAGTTGGCACGAGATCTGAGAACAAAATCGTAGAGCTGGTGATAGTTTTAAAATATTTTTGGCTCGAGATCATTAACATCATCGGTAGCAAGAACCGCGAAGTCTGTTCTGCTTCTTCCAAGTTGTATAAGGAAGCAAGGCGATTGGGTCTGGCGGTCAACGAGCACAAAACGAAGTATCTCCTGTCCCAAAACAAACGTTGAGAGTATCCACGTGACTGTTGACAGTTACAAGTTTGAAAAAGTAGACGTCTTCGTTTATTTGGGAATAAGAATTAACACCGATCAAAATGTCAGCCTTGAAATCCAACGGAGAATCACTCCTGCCAATAAGTGCTACTTAGGACTGATTAGGCAATTAAGGAGTAAAGTCTTCTCTCGACGTAGGAAAAACACACTCAATAAGTCA